>NC_041381.1:579380046-579390306 GCF_002162155.2 Triticum dicoccoides | reverse complement strand
GGGAAGATGTTTGGGTGGATGGGTGGTGGGTGGGCCCCCCCACCTTATCCACCATGCGACCCTACCACCAGGGTCCCTGGCAGTAGGGTGTGTCGCTCTACCGCTGTCCCCCTTGGCGGTAAGCCCTTTGCCATGCAAGCACAGTCGTTAACAGCTTGACGACCGTCACCACCCCTACCGCCAGGGGTCGCGGCGGTTGGTTGTTCAATGCTACCGCCAAGGAGCATTGCTGAGGGCATTGGCGGTAGCAAAAGGGTCAGATCTTGAATTTTTTTTCCAACCAGGGTCGGATCCAACTAAAGTAGACAAAAAGGGTCAAAACTCAAAATTTTGCCTCCAAGTGTGGCGGTCGTCAGAAGAAAGGTGGGAATTGGTTGGTGATGATAAGATTGATGATCCGGTAAAGCACTGCGGATTAGCGCATCCACGGCTCCACGTAGCAGTACGCCACAAGACTCACCCACGACGCAACGCAAGAGAGAGTGAGAGAGAGAGAAAGAGAGAGAACGGGCAGCCACGGCCAGGCCCAGGCGTTCTCTCGAGTCTCGAGACTCGAGTCCTCTATGGATGCCAGAGGCAGAGAGCGCAGGTGCTTGCGCGGCTCACGCTCATGGGTCGTGCCTTGTCGTCACTGAAAAACGGCCCAGTGAAAGACGCGAGCATGGACGCTCAAAGTTACAATGCCGGTGCGCATCGACAGAGGCAGTGGTAGCCGCTCAGAGCCCAGCAAGTTCGCCTGCAGAAACGGCGACTCCAAAGCTCCCAACAGGCTTCTGAGACCATGACCGTCCAAACGAAGGACCACGAGCAAAGATGCATACACGGCATAGTATTCACTGAGAACTGAAATTCAGTTTAAATCTGAAAACTTCAATCACGGCCAGTTGGCTCAATAGCCGACAGCACAGATCACAGGTGGTGGGATTGCCAACCAACAACTTAACTCGAGATTTCCCCCGCCCGCCTGTGCAATGGCCCAATGCAACCTTCGAAACTACCGTATTCTCTCTAGCGGAATGAGTTGTAGTACATACAATGTGGCAATGCTCCCGTTGCTAGTGCAGGCAATTTTGCCGGTTTCCACTTGATTCCACAGTTGCATTGCACTGGTTAGCTGTCGTTTGTTTTCAGTTCCTTGAGTAGCTCCTGGGCGTAGTTACTGCTGGCCAAGTCTGTAACATTCATGTTTGTTTGCTGTGGTGATTGCAACTCTGTACAGGGCATTCTCCGTATTATCCTCTGCTAATATAATCACATGTTGTTCACCCTTCTAATTTCTGATGTAACCCGTGGATGTATGACACTCAGTACTCGATCAGAATCGGATCTTGTTGTAATTAGTTGCAAAAATCTACCGAATACTCCATACCACCCCATAAGATGATGGCTTGGAGAAAAACAAATGAGGATTACACTAAAATGCTACTCTGATTCTGTCATCGTGTCGTCGTGTCGATGATTTTGGAAGGCATGATTTAGGGGTACACTTGTGCCTCAATGCTTCCTCTCATCATACAAATATTAATATACATGTCACCACCTCAACAGCAAAAATATCTCAGCACTTCATCATCCAAGCAGCAGCTTATATAACTCAGGATCGGAGTACTTCATCCCAACAGCAAAAGTATCTCAGGAAGCGTAGCAACCAAGATCCGTCCACTTCTTACAAGCAGAATTATGCAAAAGCAGAGATGACAACAGATGAAGCTATCGGAATTGTCAAGCTGGCGATGAGAAACGCGCCGGTGTACGAAAAATAATGTCCCAGGGAAACATTCAAACAACAGCTACCATCTGCAGACACATTATTGTCATCTCAATTCCCAGTTAGTGAAACAGCAAGAACAGGTCCATGATCTAGATCTACATAGGTCAGATACAAACTCCAAGTGCAAAGCAGAGTGGAAAGATCCTTAAGTTACAGCTTACAGGGCGTTGGCATCAAGCAAGACTTGCCCTCTCTCTTCTTGTGATCTGGCTACTTGGTGCTTGCTATTATCTCCTCAGTTTTCTGTTGAGACAGGGAAAATCACAATCTTCTTATTCATGATATGAGCACATAAAATAACTTGTCAGTACATTGATACAGGACAACATAGGCAACGCAACAAAAGAGCATACACGCTGTGGAAACTAGGTGCCACTCAAGCAATGGCGATGTTACGCTGAGCATGTTATGGTGGGATGCAGAATATGAAGGCCAGCAGATGGTATGTTCAGGATAGCTGATTTTAACTTTTTTCTATTTTCAACCAAAAGGTAAGCATCAGAGAAGACAGTGCCTCAGGGTGTATATGCCCACGACTAGTAGGTGTTTTCAAGTATGAGCATCTTACTAGAACTTGTGTGGAAGACAATACTCCTTAAAGCAACAAGTTCAGCTTTCTTGATGATACCACCGGGATATGTCCATGTATCTTTCATTGTGCAGTTATTATCGGTTTGGTTCTACAAGTTTGGAATGGTTCAAGACATCACTCCTAGCCCATGGGGTGATAAGCTGTTGATAAGATTCAGAGAACAATTCAAAATAAGTATGTGGTCTACCTACAGGTAACAGAAAGGATTTTTTTTTTTTGGATGAACAGGGTGGAGCCCCCACAGGTCCATTTTATAGTATGAAACCAACGAGTCATACAGTGCTAACAGGTTCAAATCGTCCGCAAACTCAGCGTTGCATAGCATCGAAAATAAAGCCTAAATGCAAACCAAAAAAATTCAGGTTTAAGAGGTGAACAGCATGGTGTGCTTATGATTACCTCAACAGGGGTGTTGTCATCACTCCTCCACTAGATGTGCACTGAGGTAGTAGTGGAGCTGTGCCGGCTGGGCAGCAGGTTTCCTTGGCAGCTTCGGCACCAGCCCCCTCTTCAGCTCCGAAGTGGAGTTCTCAGGTTCTCCATTAACGGGGCTCCGAAGCGGTCTAAGTCCACTGCCTCTGCATCTTTGAACGGCACATTCCACTCCCATACTGACGTGAGGATGTGCTTCCACACCTGTTTCGTATTCAACCAGATCTTGTGGTTAATTACCATCTTCAACCAGAGCCCCCACAGGATTCACGAAGTGATGATATTAAAGATTTTAAATCTCTTTCCACTAAGCCAACAGCTAGGAAGGGATTCAAAGTCAATAACATTTCTATCAAACATATCGAGTACCTCTTTCATTCTTCCTCCACTCATGCTCGTGAAATCAGTTTCCATTGCCCAAAATAAAACCATCATGTTTTTCTTAGGGATATATAAATGATCAAGCATAACAGTGACTAGTTATGTATTTTTCTTGAATCCACACCCCAATGAATCTCTGACTATAACGTCTGCAAATGGTGAGCAGGTAAAATTCACTAGATATACAATACAGAATACAGTTTACTTACTTGGGGCAATCCTCCAGTCTTATCGTATATAAGAACACAACTTTAGTGCATCTGAACATACAGAAGAGAATTCAAAGCCCCATCATGCAATAGTGGAAATATTTTTAATTTCGTTCATATATTAACTGTGTATCAGTTTGGTATGCATAGACTAATAATAATGTCAAATGGTTAGAACAGTGTACATGTCAAAATTTGACTCAGTCAGAGCAGAATAGCAGTCAATGTCCTATGTCCGTATGACTGTTTTGCTAATTCACAGTTCTAGAGGCAACCAGTGTCCTGTTTTGGTATTTTCACTGGGCTATGCATTTCCAAATTGCACTACTGTACGCATTCCGAAGGTCATAGATAGTTATCACTTCATTAATTTGCTTGAATTATATTGCCCACTCAATAATCAAATTAGACATTAAGAGGACAACACTCAGAAAGGGCCTAAATCTTAGTGCTGGTAACAGTTGAGTACATTATCAAACACTTATTGATTGAACTAGCACACTTAATTAGTTATAGTGCAATGCTGTCATTTTACTAATACCAAATACTTTTCATCCCGGTTCTCGTTGACATTGATACCGAAAGCATTCATAGTTGACCACCCTGAATCCATGTCGGCTCGGATCCCGTCATAGTAACGCAGAATATTTCATTACCTACTTCATGACAAACTGTGCAACTGAAAGTACAAGCTGAAGAAAAGGAACTGACCTTTCTGCCCCTCTGGCTTGTATGGCTTGCCCTTGTCGTTGAATGGTTTGCTCTTGTATTTGCTCTTCTCCTTCTCTTCTTTCCTGTCCTCCTCCTTAGGACAATCAGCAATGAAATGATTGGGATCACCACATTGATAGCAACGTCTCTTTGATTTCCTCATCTTGGACTTGTCAGAGAAATTGCTTCTTGCTTCGTGGCCTTTCTTTCCAAGTAACGCTCCATATTTCTTCCCTGTGAGAGACATTTCTTGCATTCCTTGTTGAATTTGCTCTCGGCCTTGATCATGGTCGTTTTCATCATCGCTTGATTCCTCCACTTGGACTTGCTTGGCCTTCAAGGCAGCATTGGCCTTTTTGCTTGAGCGTGGCAAAGCATACCCACTCATGATCTTGGATTCTTTCTGCTCCATGTCGTAGAGGAGGAATGTTGCAAGAACATCCAGAGGGGTGAGTAGTTCAAAGTTAGGCTTCTCACGGATGAGGAAAACCAAGTTTGCGTTCCTTGGTGCCATGGCACGAAGCATCCTCCTCACAACATAGGAATCAGTCATCTCTTTGCACCCAAGACCCTTCATCTCATTGACCAAATTGTTAAGCTTTGCATACATGTCCCTGGGGGACTCATGTTTTCTTAAGGCGAGCCTGTCCATATCTATCCTCAAATAGCGGAGCTTTGACTCACGAACTGCTTCATTAAATTTTCGGAGAGCATTCCAAATCTCCTTAGCACTCTTATAGTAGCAAATCCTCATGAACTGATCACGACTTAAGGCATTACCTATGGCCCATATAGCTACGGAATTGTACTGCCGATTCCTCTTTTCAAGAGCCGTTGGATTTGCTTCATCCACACAAGAGAAACCAGTTTCCACAATTCTCCACACAAGAGGGTGAATGCTAAGCAAATGGAATTTCATCCTACGTTGCCATGATAGATAGTGTGTGCCATCGAAGCAAGGCACTTCTCCAGAGCACCATACATCATAGTTGGGCTCCCTCCGCACGACAGTGTCCTCCTTCACCGCGTACCCGCGCATGATTCTGGATTCTTCTTGCCTCATGTCGTAGACCTGGAAAATATGGAGCAAATCAAGAGGGGTGAGTTCTTCAAAGTTAGGCCTCTGACGGATGATTGTCACAAAGGTGGAGCTCCTTGGTGTCATGGCACGAAGCATCTTCTCTACAACATAAGAATCGGTCACCTCTTCGCATCCAAGTCTCTTCATCTTGATGACCAAAGTCTCGAGCCTCCCAAACATGTCATGGGGGGATTCGTGCTTCCTCCACGCAAACAACTTCATCTTCTCCCTCAACTGTTTGACCTTTAGCTCACGAACGATTGGGGTGTCTTCATGTATAGCCTGGAGAGCGTCCCAAGCCTCCTTAGCACTCTCGTACTGCCAGATCCGGTAGAGCTGATCATCACTCAGGGCACAGTATATGGCGTTCATGGCTTGGGCATTGTAGTGGATGCTCCTCAACTCGAGTGCCGTTGGGTTTGCTTCATCCACACAAGAGAAACCGGTTTCCACAATGTCCCACACAAGAAGGCTATAGGCCTGCAAGCGGATCTTCATCAGAGCCTGCCATGTTTCAAAGTCTTTGCCGTCGAAGCGAGGGGCTCCCACCGCGGCGGACTCCCCCCGGATCAGGAGCGTCTCCAACATCGCGTACTCGTACTCGTCGTCTCCCCCTGCATCGCAACACAAAATCGGTGGCCCTGAGACGGAATCGGCCGAATACTGGAACGGAATCGGGAGGAGGATAAAAATGGTAAAGTGGACGGAGAGGGGAGGTGGGGAGGCGGACGGACCTGTGCCGACGAGGTCCGGCTGCTGCATCGTGGCGCGTGGTCCCCGGATCCTGGCCTCCAGACTCGCTTTGGTTCGCGGCGCGGCGGCGGCGGGGTTAGGGGGCAGAGGCACGCCGGCCGCCGGCGGAGCAGAGCACGGTAGAGGAGTAAAGCCGAGCGCTTTGGAATCAATTTTTTTTTTCTGAGTGTATGAGGGTATGTAGCACTCGGGTTGGGTGCTTCGAATTCCTAACGTTGGCCCGTGAACACAAAATAGGAGGAGAAAGAAATGGGCCATTCCTAAGCCAAGGAATGTGACGTCCCGCGGAATGGAATAACAAACCCTCAATCCCTCAACAACAAAAAAAGAATAACAAACCCTCAAAAAGGTTCCAAAAAACAGACCTTCAAATTGGGAAGAAAAACTAAAAAAACTGTAAAAACTCTACAGTTATTTGTATTTTCCACAGCATAACAGAATGTGCGTGATTTTTATGTACACTCATTTATGCTGTACCGGTAATTAACTCATAAGTAACAAGCTTTGTTGCTCGTCTTAGATAGTGTATCATAAATCATCATATGTACTCCCTCCGTTTCTAAATAATTGTCTTTCTATAGATTTTAACAAATGATTACATACGGAGCAAAATAAGTGAATCTACACTTTAAAATATGTCTATATACATTGATATGTGGTAGTCCATTTGAAATCTCTAAAAAGACAAGTATTTAGGACGGAAGGAGTAATATACAAGCCTCAAATATTATGCTACCATGAAAAGAAGAACGTTGTTGTCTTCTACATTTCTTTGTCCTTTTTTTGCGAATAATACGGGAATTTTATTCCAAAGTCACCGGGTTACAATCGAGAGGCAATAAGTCCTCACAACATGAAGGACATCTGCTCATCCATACCGTAGTACATGACTTGGTACGGCTATAATTTGCCATACAATTTGCTACCCTATTTTGAGTCCTATATTTTTTGTGTGGAACAAACTCCCTCTCATCCATAAAAGATTTAATTTCTGCTACTAGATGACCATAGACCGATCGGGGCATACTATCACCACAGAGGATTGAAAGTGCATTATAGGAATCAGATTGCACCCTAACTGGGAGATCAGTATGTTGTAAAGCAAGGGCCATCCCCTGCATTATTGCATGTATCTCCGCCTCAAGCGCTTCATTGCAATTGAATATAACACGGTAAGCAGCAAAGATAACAGAGCCATCATCACGACGTAAGATCATACCAGCACCTACCTTGCCATCATGAGCTGAGAAAGATCCATCCACAGACAGCGCAACCCAAATTGCTGGAGGTGGTGGCCAAGGAACAGGAGACGCGACCTGCTGAATACTATTAGGAATAACCTCCTCCCATGTCAACATCTTCCCTTTTAAAATTTCTTCCATACTATAATTCCTGGCTAGATCAAGGGACTTATAATAACTATCCAGAAACTCCATAGTAACATCAACCGGTGGCACTTCCTTGTCATGCACAACATCATTGCTAAGTTGCCAAATTCTCCATATAAGTAGAATGACCATATCACAAACCTTATTATCAAATGCTGCAAGCACATGCAGTAGCCACTCTTTACCATTATCTATTTATTTGTCCTTAATATGTCAAAAATCACATGTATTTATTGTCTAAATTTTATGTAAATTATAATTATCAATATATAATGATTAATGGAACATGTAAAAATGTGTTCACAAAACAATTAGATATCAAAATATGCATATGATAAAATGTTAATCATGTATTCAAAAAATGTTAAACCTGTATAACAAAATGTTCTTGGTATATACAAAAATTGTACAAGGTGTATGGAAAAGTTAGACATTGAAAAATATGTTTTGAAAAATGTTAATCATATATTGGAAAAATGTTAAACGTGCATAATTTTCTTATATGTATATGTGTAGGAAAAAAGTAGGCATCAAAACAAAAATTTCAAAATAGATGTTAATCATATATTGAAGAAACGTTAAACATGCATACGAATTTTTTTAATGTATATTAATTTTTTACAATGTGTATCAAAAGATATACAACAAAACATGTATTTAAAGAATGTTAATCATGTTTTTGAAAAATGTTAAATGTTAAACATCTATTAAAAAATTTCCTGATGGATAAAAGAAATGTAAAAAGGTGTATGGAAAAAAGTAGACATCAAAAATATGTTTTAAAAAATGTTAATAATATATTGGAACAATATGAACGTATATAATAATTCTACAATGTTTATGAAAAAATAGACATCAAATGATCAAAACTTGTATTTTTTTAAACAATCATCTATTCAAAATGTTAAACGTGTATAAAAATGTTGTATGTATATTGAATACAAATACAAAGTGTATGAAAAAGATACACATCAAAACATGTATTATTTAAAAATATTAATCATATATACGAGAAATGTTAAACATGTATAAAAAAGAGTTCGTCGTGTCTAAAAAAATGTACAAGGTTTATGGAGAAATTAGACATCAAAAAAATGTTTTGAACAATGTTGATCCCAAAGTTAGTGGCGGCGGCCACCTAGATGGCATCTCCCCTTGTGAAACCCTCCACTGTGTATATAAGGGGAGGCTAGAGGACTCTCCGTCCAATCTACTCTCCCATAGAACAACTCTCGGTAGACTCATACATCTTCGTAATCCCTCGCTCGAGGTATACCCACCATCAATAACAATCACAAGCACGACGTAGGGTATTACTCCACCATGGAGGCCCGAACATGAATAAATTCCCCGTGCGACATCCGATTTGTGGCTTCCAGCTACACAAGGTACCTTACCGAGGGATCTGACGGTCTTCTGCATCGTCACTCCACCAACGGGAGTCCGCTAAAGGCCAGAGAAGATCCAATCTGAGATCGATCTCCAACCGATGCTGCTCGTGCCTCGCGTGCCAACTAACGGTGCATAATCATGTCAATACCCTCTATAGGGTTACTAGAGTGGGTGAAAGTCTTAGGTCGGAGGTCAAACAAGGGTTTTACCCAGGTTCGGGCCTCCGGTGAGGAGTAATACTCCATGTCTTGCTTGAAATTTCTATTCATGGTGGGTATATGATGTCTACTACAGAACCTTCTTCTTATAGACGTTGTTGGGCCTCCAAGTGCAGAGGTTTGTAGGACAGTAGCAAATTTCCCTCAAGTGGATGACCTAAGGTTTATCAATCCGTAGGAGGCGTAGGATGAAGATGGTCTCTCTCAAACAACCCTGCAACCAAATAACAAAGAGTCTCTTGTGTCCCCAACACACCCAGTACAACGGTAGATTGTATAGGTGCACTAGTTCGGCGAAGAGATGGTGATACAAGTGCAATATGGATGGTAGATAAAGGTATTTGTAATCTGAAATTATAAAAACAGCAAGGTAACAAGTGGTAAAAGTGAGTGTAAACGGTATTGCAATGGTAGGAAACAAGGCATATGGTTCATACTTTCACTAGTGCAAGTTCTCTCAACAATAATAACATAATCGGATCATATAACTATCCCTCAACATGCAACAAAGAGTCACTCCAAAGCCACTAATAGTGGAGAACAAACGAAGAGATTATGGTAGGGTATGAAACCACCTTAAAGTTATTCTTTCGGATCAATCTATTCAAGAGTTCATACTAGAATAACACCTTAAGATACAAATCAACCAAAACCCTAATGTCACCTAGATACTCCATTGTCACCTCAAGTATGCGTGGGCATGATTATACGATATGCATCACACAATCTCAGATTCATCTATTCAACCAACACAAAGTACTTCAAAGAGTGCCCCAAAGTTTCTACCGGAGAGTCAAGACGAAAACATGTGCCAACCCCTATGCATAGGTTCATGGGCGGAACCCGCAAGTTGATCACCAAAACATACATCAAGTGGATCACGTGATATCCCATTGTCACCACAGATACGCTCGGCAAGACATACATCAAGTGTTCTCAAATCCTTAAAGACTCAATCCGACAAGATAACTTCAAAGGGAAAACTCAATCCATTACAAGAGAGTAGAGGGGGAGAAACATCGTAACATCCAACTATAATAGCAAAGCTCGCGATACATCAAGATCGTGCCATAGAGGGAACACGAGAGAGAACATGAGAGAGAGATCAAACACATAGCTACTAATACATACCCTCAGCCCCGAGGGTGAACTACTCCCTCCTCATCATGGATAGCGCCGGGATGATGAAGATGGCCATCGGTGATGGGTTCCCCCTCCGGCAGGGTGCCAGAACAGGCTCCCGAGAGGTTTTTGGTGGCTACATAGGCTTGCGGCGGTTGAACTCCCAATCTATCTTCGTTATCGATGTTTTTAGGGTATATGGGAATATAT
>NC_041381.1:579370220-579379785 GCF_002162155.2 Triticum dicoccoides | reverse complement strand
GGGGGGTGCTCGAGGGGCCCAGGAGACAGGGGGCGCGCCCAGGGGGACATATGAGCATCCCCAAGCTTAATTCCTGCTCGTCCTCGAGTAGGTAAATGATAAAAGTAAGAATTTATGAAGTGTGAATGCTAGAGGTGCACAAGTTTAATCGATGATAATTGCAATCACCTTTTATAGCATGTTTATATGTCATAACAGTGGTTCATCTCATAAAACTTTTCATGATCAAGTAACAAGCTATTCACATGTTAAAGCATAGACCATAAAGTTTCTTGAAAACTAGCAAACTTCATTCTTAGCCATCAAACAATTGCAATTCATATTATTTTCAGGAAGGGTCCATGTCAGAGCTTTGATTTAGCAAACTCCACATACTCAACTATCATATAGTCTTCTACAATTGCTAACACTCACGCAATACTTGTGGTTATGAAGTCTTAATCGAACACTGAGAAAGATAGGGGCTTATAGTGTTGCCTCCCAACATATTCACCTTTGGGTGATGTCAACAATAATAGTTCATGCTAACTTACATTCAATTGGATATATATATATCAGGATCACCCCAACACAAAGTGCTTGCCAAAGGATAAAATGAAAAAGGGAAAGGTGAAGATCACCTTGACTCTTGCATAAGGTAAAAGACATAAAGTAAAAGATAGTCCCTTCGCAGAGGGAAGCAGAGGTTGTCATGCGCTTTTAGGGTTGGATACACAAAATCTTAATGCGAAAGAACGTCACTTTATATTAACACTTGTATATGGACCTTTATTATGCAGTCCGTCGCTTTTATTGCTTCCATAACAAGATCGTACAAAGCTTATTTTCTCCGCACTAATAAGTCATGCATATTTAGAGAGCTATTTTTATTGCTTGCACCGATGACAACTTACTTGAAGGATCTTACTCAATCCATAGGTAGATATGGTGGACTCTCATGGCAAAACTGGGTTTAAGGATATTTGGAAGCACAAGTAGTATCTCTACTTGGTGCAAGGAATTTTGGCTAGCATGAGGGGGAAAGGCAAGCTCAACATGTTTGAATGATCCATGACAATATACTTTAACTGAGATTAACCCATTACATTGTCTTCCTTGTCCAACATCAACTCTTTAGCATGTCATACTTAATGAGTGCTCACAATTATAAAAGATGTCCATGATAATATATTTATATGTGAAATCTCTCTTCCTTCAATATTCTTTCATGAATTGTTCAAATGACCAATACAATGCTTGCTAACCTTCAATAAATTTACAACCTCTACTTCTTAGATGTGAAGTCATTACTCCCCATGGGATAAGCAAATGAGACATATATAATTTCAGATTTATGACATTCAACTCACTCAACCATTTACTTATAGGATATAAGTGAAGCACACGAGTAAATGACAAACTACTCCAAAATGATATAAGTGAAGATCAATGAGTAGTTAAATAATTATGCAACTATGTGAAGGCTCTATCTCATTTAAGAATTTCAGATCTTGGTATTGTATTCAAATAGCAAGCAAAGCAAAACAAACTGACATTGCAAGGATAGCACAACTCATGTGAAGAAGCAAAAACTTAGGTTCAACCGATACTAACCGTTAATTGTTGAAGAAGAAAGGTGGGATGCCTACCGGGGCATACCCAAGCTTAGATGCTTGAAACTTCTTGGAATATTATCTTGGGGTGCCTTGGGCATCCCCAAGCTTGAGCTTTTGTGTCTCCTTAATTCCTTTTATATCTCGGTTTCCTAAATCTCAAAAACTTCATCCACAACAAACTCAACAAGAACTCATGAGATAAGTTAGAATAAAATAATGCAAAAACCTTATCATCTTCTACTGTAACAAATCACTAAGATTATTATTCAACATTGCATACTAAATGTCTCTGCATATTTAATACTCCTATTCTCAAATAGAATCATTAAACAAGCAAGCATATGCAAACAATGCAAACATAACAGTAATCTGCCAAAACAGTATAGTCTGCAAAGAATGCAAGATTCATCATACTTCCCTAACTCCAAAAATTATAAGAAAAATACTAAGATGTATAAGATTTATCAGAGCTCAGTATGCAAAAAAGATTCAACATTATATCACTCTCTGACTTTTCTAGGGAATTTTTGCAACAGTGGTAAACTTTCTGTTTTCGAACAGCAACATGTATACTAGCAAAATAAGCATGGTAAAGGCTATCCTTGACATTTTTATTGAAAATATAGATGAAAAACATTATTATAAATAACATCAAGCAAATAGTAACAAAATAAAATGACGCTCCAAGCAGAACACATATCATGTGGCGAATCAAAATATAGCTCCAAGTAAAGTTACCAATGAACGAAGACGAAAGAGGGGATGCCTTCCGGGGCATCCCCAAGCTTAGCCTCTTGGATGTCCTTGAATATTACCTTGGGGTGCCTTGAGAATACCCAAGCTTAGGCTCTTGCCATTCCTCATTCCATAGTCCATCGAATCTTTACCCAAAACTTGAAAACTTCAACCACACAAAACTCAACACAAAACTCGTAAGCTCCGTTAGTATAAGAAAATAAAACCACCACTTAGGTACTGTAATGAACTCATTCCAAATTCATATTGGTGTTAAACCTACTGTATTCCAAGTTCTCTATGGTTCATACCCTTACATACTAGCCATATATGCATCAAAATAAGCAAACAACACACAAAAGGCAGAATCTGTCAAAAACAGAACAGACTGTAGCAATATGTATCAAACGTATACTTATGGAACTCCAAAAATTATGAATTAAATTGGTGGACCTTAGGAGTTTATCTATTAATCATCTGCAAAAAGAATCAACTTAAAATCACTCTTCTGTAAAACAATGGCAGCTAATCTCGTGAGCGCTAAAGTTTCTGTTTTTTACAGCAAGAGCATATAGACTTCACGCAAGTCTTCCCAAAGGTTCTACTTGGCACTTTTATTGAAACAAAATTTATAAAACATGATTACTACAGTAGCATAATCATGTGTACACACAAAAACAGTAAGGGTAAATATTGGGTTGTCTCCCAACAAGCGATTTACTTTAATGCCTTTCTAGCTAGGCATGATGATGACAATAATGCTCACATAAAAGATAAGAATTGAAACATAAAGAGAGCATCATGAAGAATATGACTAGCACATTTAAGTCTAACCCACTTCCTATGCATAGGGATTTTGTGAGCAAACAACTTATGGGAACAATAATCAACTAGCATAGGAAGGCAAAACAAGCATAACTTCAAAATTTTAAGCACATAGAGAGGAAACTTGATATTATTGCAATTCCTACAAGCATACGTTCCTCCCGCATAATAATTTTCAGTAGCATCATGAATTAATTTAACAATATAACCAGCACACGAAGCATTCTTTTCATGATATACAAGCATAGAAAATTTACTACTCTCCACATAAGCAAAATTCTTCTCATGAATAGTGGTGGGAGCAAACTCAAAAAAATAACTATCATGTGAGGCATAATCCAATTGAAAACTAAAATCATGATGACAAGTTTCATAGTTATCATTATTCTTAATAGCATACAAGTCATCACAATAATCATCATAGATAGAAACTTTGTTCTCATAATCAATTGGAACCTCTTCCGAAATAGTGGATTCATCACTAAATAAAGTTGACACTCTTCCAAATCCACTTCCATATTCATCACAATAAGATTCAACACCCTCCAAAATAGTGGGATCAATACTACCTAAAGTTGAAACTCTTCCAAACCCACTATCATCAATATAATCATCATAAATAGGAGGAATGCTTTCATCATAGTAAATTTGCTCATCAAAACTTGGGGGACTAAACATATCATATCCATCAAACATAGCATCCCCAAGCTTGTGGCTTTGCATATCATTAGAATCATGGATATTAAAAGAATTCATACTAACAACATTGCAATCATGCTCATCTTTCAAAGATTTAGTGCAAAACATTTTATAGATTTCTTCTTCTAGCACTTGAGCACAATTTTCCTTACCATCATTCTCACGAAAGTTATTAAAAAGACAAACTCAATTCCATTTTTTGTACTTTTATTTTATAGACTAAACTAGTGATAAAACAAGAAAAAAAAAGATTCGATTGCAAGATCTAAAGATATACCTTCAAGCACTCACCTCTCCGGCAACGGCGCCAGAAAAGAGCTTGATGTCTACTACACAACCTTCTTCTTGTAGACATTGTTGGGCCTCCAAGTGCAGAGGTTTGTAGGACAGTAGCAAATTTCCCTCAAGTGGATGACCTAAGGTTTATCAATCCGTAGGAGGCATAGGATGAAGATGGTCTCTCTCAGACAACCCTGCAACCAAATAACAAAGAGTCTCTTGTGTCCCCAACACACCCAATACAACGGTAGATTGTATAGGTGCACTAGTTCGACGAAGAGATGATGATACAAGTGCAATATGGATGGTAGATAAATGTATTTGTAATCTGAAATTATAAAAACAGCAAGGTAACAAGTGGTAAAAGTGAGCATAAATGGTATTGCAATGGTAGGAAACAAGGCATAGGGTTCATACTTTCACTAGTGCAAGTTCTCTCAACAATAATAACATAATCGGATCATATAACTATCCCTCAACATGCAACAAAGAGTCACTCCAAAGCCACTAATAGCGGAGAACAAACGAAGAGATTATGGTAGGGTACGAAACCACCTTAAAGTTATTCTTTCGGATCAATCTATTCAAGAGTTCATACTAGAATAACACCTTAAGATACAAATCAACCAAAACCCTAATGTCACCTAGATACTCCATTGTCACCTCAAGTATGCGTGGGCATGATTATATGATATGCATCACACAATCTCAGATTCATCTATTCAACCAACACAAAGTACTTCAAAGAGTGCCCCAAAGTTTCTACCGGAGAGTCAAGACGAAAACATGTGCCAACCCCTATGCATAGGTTCATGGGCGGAACCCGCAAGTTGATCACCAAAACATACATCAAGTGGATCACGTGATATCCCATTGTCACCACAGATACGCACGGCAAGACATACATCAAGTGTTCTCAAATCCTTAAAGACTCAATCTAACAAGATAGCTTCAAAGGGAAAACTCAATCCATTACAAGAGAGTAGAGGGGGAGAAACATCATAACATCCAACTATAATAGCAAAGCTCACGATACATTGATATCGTGCCATAAAGGGAACACGAGAGAGAACATGAGAGAGAGAGAGAGAGAGAGATCAAACACATAGCTACTGGTACATACCCTCAGCCCCGAGGGTGAACTACTCCCTCCTCGTCATGGATAGCACTAGGATGATGAAGATGGCCACTGGTGATGGGTTCCCCCTCCGACAGGGTGCCGGAACAAGCTCCCGAGAGGTTTTTGGTGGCTACAGAGGCTTGCGGCGGCGGAACTGTCGATGTATCTCCGTTATCGATGTTTTTTAGGGTATATGGGAATATATAGGCGAAGGAAGTCAGTCGGGGGGTGCTCGAGGGGCCCAAGAGACAGGGGGCGCGCCCAGGGGGGTGGGCGCGCCCTCATATCTACTACTTCCTCGAACCTTCCCTGGCTTGAACTCCAAGTCTCCCGGATCATATCCTTTCCAAAAATCACGCTCCCGAAGGTTTCATTCCGTTTGGACTCCGTTTGATATTCCTTTTCTTAGAAATACTGAAACAGGTAATAAAACAGCAATATGGGCTGGGCCTCCGGTTAGTAGGTTAGTCCCAAAAGTAATATAAAAGTGTATAATAAAGCTCGTAATCATTCAAAATAGATAATAAAATAGCATGAATGCTTCATAAATTATAGATACGTTGGAGATGTATCAGTATACCTTGTGCGAAGGATTACAGTGAAGAGTCTGAATTGCTACCGAGAGTTTATTCTACGAGTGTAGATGGGAATGAGAGCCCTCTACCCTCCACCTTATATGCACGATGGGGGCTAGGGAGAGATCCGAGCTAGGCCGTTGTCGGCTTAGGCTTGGGGTTCGGGATGATTTGTGGGCACCTATACACTCGTGTGGGCTCCTTCATGTCATCAGGCACGTGATTGGCCTCCTTGATGGAAATATGCCCTAGAGGCAATAATAAAGTTATTATTTATTTCCTTAATTCATGATAAATGTTTATTATTCATGCAAGAATTGTATTAACCAGAAAGTTAGTACACGTGTGAATACATATGCAAATAGAGTGTCACTAGTATGCCTCTACTTGACTAGCTCGTTGAATCAAAGATGGTTATGTTTCCTAGTCATAGACATGAGTTGTCATTTGATTAACGGGGTCACATCATTGGAGAATGATGTGATTAACTTGACCCATTCCGTTAGCTTAGCACTTGATCGTTTAGTATATTGCTATTGCTTTCTTTATGACTTATACATGTTCCTATGACTATGAGATTATGCAACTCCCGAATACCGGAGGAACATTTTGTGTGCTACCAAACATCACAGCATAACTGGGTGATTATAAAGGTGCTCCAATTGTCTCTGATGGTACTTGTTGAGTTGACATAGATCGAGATTAGGATTTTTCACTCTGATTGTCGGAGAGGTATCTCTGGGCCCTCTCAGTAATGCACATCACTATAAGCCCTGCAAGCAATGTGACTAATGAGTTAGTTGCGGGATGATGCATTATGGAACGAGTAAAGAGACTTGCCGGTAACGAGATTGAACTAGGTATTGAGATACCGACGTGTTGGGGAACATAGTAATTTCAAAAAATTTCCTACGCACATGCAAGATCATGGTGATACATAGCAATGAGAGGGGAGAGTGTTTGTCCACGTACCCTCGTAGACCGTAAGCGGAAGCATTATGACAACGCGGTTGATGTAGTCGTACGTCTTCACGATCCGACCGATCCAAGCACCGAACGTACGTCACCTCCGAGTTCAGCACACGTTCAGCTCGATGACGATCCCCGGGCTCCGATCCAGCAAAGCTTCGGGGATGAGTTCCGTCAGCATGACGGTGTGGTGACGATGATGATGTTCTACCGGCGCAGGGCTTCGCCTAAACTCCGCGACGATATGACCGAGGTGGAATATGGTGGAGGGGGGTACCACACACGGCTAAGGAACGGTCCGTAGATCAACTTGTGTGTCTATGGGGTGCCCCCTGCCCCCGTATATAAAGGAGGGAGGGGGAGGCTGGCCGGCCCTTGTTGGGCGCGCCAGGAGGAGGAGTCCTCCTCCTAGTAGGAGTAGGACTCCTCCTTTCCTACTCCTACTAGGAGGGGAAGGAAGGGGGAGAGGAGGGGAAGGAAAGAGGGGGGCGCCGCCCCCCCTCCTAGTCCAATTCGGACCAGAGGGAGAGGGGGCGTGCGGCCCTTCCTGGCCACCCCTCTCTCTTCCCACCAAGGCCCATGTGGCCCATTAACTCTCCGGGAGGGGTTCCGGTAACCCTCCGGCACTCCGGTTTTCTACCAAATCACCCGGAACAGTTCCGGTGTCCGAATATAGTCGTCCAATATATCAATCTTTATTTCTTGACCATTTCGAGACTCCTCGTCATGTCCGTGATCACATCCGGGACTCCGAACAAACTTCGGTACATCAAAACTTGTAAACTCATAATAAAACTGTCATCGTAACGTTAAGCGCACGGACCCTACGGGTTCGAGAACTATGTATACATGACCTAGAACTATTCTCGGTCAATAACCAATAGCGGAACCTGGATGCCCATATTGGTTCCTACATATTCTACGAAGATCTTTATCGGTCAAACCGCATAACAACATACGTTGTTCCCTTTGTCATCGGTATGTTACTTGCCCAAGATTTGATCGTCGGTATCCAATACCTAGTTCAATCTCGTTACCGGCAAGTCTCTTTACTTGTTCTGTAACACATCATCTTCATTAGTTACAATGCTTGCAAGGCTTAGGTGATGAGTATTACCGAGAGGGCCCAGAGATACCTCTCCGACAATCGGAGTGACAAAACCTAATCTCGAATTATGCCAACCCAACATGTACCTTCGGAAACACCTGTAGAGCACCTTTATAATCACCCAGTTACGTTGTGACGTTTGGTAGCACACAAAGTGTTCTTCCGGTAAACGGGAGTTGCACAATCTCATAGTTGCAGGAACTTTGTATAAGTCATGAAGAAAGCAATAGCAACATACTAAACGATCAAGTGCTAGGCTAACGGAATGGGTCATGTCAATCACATCATTCTCCTAATGATGTGATCCCATTAATCAAATGACAACACATGTCTATAGTTAGGAAACATAACCATCTTTGATTAATGAGCTAGTCAAGTAGAGGCATACTAGTGACTTTATGTTTGTCTATGTATTCACACGTGCATCATGTTTCCGGTTAATACAATTCTAGCATGAATAATAAACATTTATCATGATATGAGGAAATAAATAATAACTTTATTATTGCCTCTAGGGCATATTTCCTTCACGACGATCGAATCTCGGGCAAGTAACATACCGATGACAAAGGGAACAACGTATGTTGTTATGCGGTTTGACCGATAAAGATCTTCGTAGAATATGTAGGAGCCAATATGAGCATCCAGGTTCCGCTATTGGTTATTGACCGGAGATGAGTCTCGGTCATGTCTACATAGTTCTCGAACCCGTAGGGTCCGCACGCTTAACATTTTGTGATGATTTGTATTATGAGTTATGTGATTTGATGACCGAAGTTTGTTCAGAGTCCTGGATAAGATCGGGGACATCACGAGGAGTCTCTAAATGATCGAGCCGTAAAGATCGATATATTGGAAGGCTATATTCGGACATCGGAAAGGTTCCGAGTGATTCGGGTATTTTTCGAAGTACCGGAGATTTACGAGAATTCGCATTGGGCCTTAATGGGCCATACGGGAAAGGAGAGAAAAGGCCTCAAGGGTGGCCACACCCCTCCCCATGGACTGGTCCGAATTGGACTAGGGAGGGGGGTGCGCCCCCTTCCTTCCTTCTCCTTTTCCCTTCCCCTTTTCCTATTCCATGTGGGAGGTGGAATCCTACTAGGACTGGAGAGTCCTAGTAGGACTCCACACTTTGGGCCCGCCCTATGAGGGCCGGCCTCCTCCTCCCTCCATCCTTTATATACATGGACAGAGGGCACCCCATAGATACACAAGTTGATCATTGATCTTTAGCCGTGTGTGGTGCCCCCTCCACCATAATCCACCTCGGTCATATCGTAGCGGTGCTTAGGCGAAGCCCTGTGTCGGTAGCTTCATCAACACCGTAATCACGTCGTCGTGCTGACGAAACTCTCCCTCGAAGCTCTACTGAATCGTGAGTTCATGGGACGTCACCGAGCTGAACGTGTGCAGATCGCGGAGGTGTCGTATGTCCGGTACTAGGATCGGTCGATCGTGAAGACATACGACTACATCAACCGCGTTGTCATAATGCTTCCGCTTACGGTCTACAAGGGTACGTGGATGACACTCTCCCCTCTTATTTCTATGCATCACCATGATCGTGCGCGTGCGTAGGAAATTTTTTGAAATTACTATGTTCCCCGACACTCCTGGCCCCTCCCTATGGATGAGCCACCTTCGGTTTATTACATCG
>NC_041381.1:579361954-579370047 GCF_002162155.2 Triticum dicoccoides | reverse complement strand
CCCCCGATTGACGACCTCTCGGTCATCGGTGATGACGGGGGGTCATCGGATCCCACATGTGTTGATCATGTAGCTTTAGGTTTTACACCCACTAGTGCAGAACCGGGCTTTAGCGCCGGTTCGTAAGGGCCTTTAGTGCCGGTTCCACAACCAGCACTAAAGAGTGGAGACTAATGCCTCCCCCCTTTACTACCAGTTCGGCACGAACCGGCGCTAAAGTGCCACCACGTGGCACGAGCCAGGCCCGGGTGCTGGCAGACCATTAGTACCGGTTGGTAACACCAACCGGTACTAAATGTTTGGGGGGGGGGTTGGTTTTATTTCTTATTTTCCACTAGTTTTGTGTTCTCCATTTAATTCTTTTTTGTTTGCTGGTATTTTATGATACTACATATTGTACACGTTATGCATATATATAAATAGATTTTCTCGTAGAACCGCATATATATATAAATATATATCATCAAATGTCTCACAACCAACACCATTAATTATTCACACATACACACACACACATACACACACACACACACACACACACACACACACACACACACACACACATATATATATATATATATATACAGTTTCTCCTACATGTTGCCTTGGTGCCTTCGGAGCACGATGACAAGTGGTTCATGGGGGCGGTAGCGGGTAATAGTATTCTCCTTTGGGATCTTTGACCTGGTCGAGCAAAAATCCTGCTATTTCCTCTTGAAGTGCTAGTATGCAGTTCGTTGGTAGGAGCTGCTCCCTCACCTGTCTGAACTGTTAAGAAGGAGATCAATATGCATGTGTATTAGTTGTGTGACTAGATATCGATAATGGTGTGAATAGTGTTCTGACAAACGTACCCAGTCCTGTCTTTGAGATCTACTCCTTTCGGACGCCATCATGCGAATGTTTTCACAAACGTAGTATGCATACAGATCATTTCCCAGCATCTGCTTCAGGGCCTTTACAAGAATGGAATTGAATCAGATAATGATTAATCAAGCATGATAATTAATTAATGGTATTGAAACAAGAATTAAAGAGATGGTAGCTAGTACTACTTAATTACTTACCTTTGGTCGATACCAAAACAGCTTTTTTGCCCATTTGCCTGGAGTCACCTTGATGAACTTTGCCCAAGCCCGCCCGTCGGCAAAGAAAATTAATAAAGGGGTTATTAAATAGTTCATATCAGGAAATGTTGAACTAAATAGGCCAAGATATAGTTAATAATGATTGAAATTACCTGTTGACTATCCCCTTCAAGATGGTGTAGTCACTTTCTTTTTTAAGTAGTGAGTCCAGTACTTCAACTTTTCCTTCGTCAACTTTAATGTCTAACAAGATCCAGTGGAAACTGCATGTGCACACGTTTGCATGTCTTAATTAAGCGGACATGTGCATAACACTAATCAACTACCGTAAATCCTATACACTTAATTATTAACATCTAGCTAGCTAGTAAGCAAAAACAGAATTTGTAGTACAAGACAATGTGACTCACAGGAAGTTGTAAGGAAGTGGTATATCTTCATTGCTATTGAGGCGCTTGAAGAACTCTAGCATGCTTTCCTCTAAACTTTCTCGACAAATTGTAAGATTCCATGTGTACTCATTAATGGTATTTGGGTCAATGAACCCAATGCTATAGCGTCCAGATTTTTTCATTTCATACATCTTCATCCTGCATATAATACCACAGAAAAGAATGTAGTGAGGATAACTACATGTAATGATTGATCAAAATGATCACTACAGCTAGCTTGAGACTTAAATTACAGAAAGAAATCACTTACAGACAATAGCAATTGACGATAGATTTGTCGAGTGCGTCTTGATTGTATAACTGAAATAGTTCTGAATACTCAACAGACAGAGCTTTCTCATGGAAGTAATGCTCCTCCGTGACATTCACCATGAGGGACACTCAATTGGAAATCTTGGTAATGTTCATGTACCATTGATGCAATTCATACATTCTCGTTGGGAGGTTCTTGACCTTGTCCGACTCGACCAAAGGTTGGCCCCGGACATATTTCCGTTTTATTTCCTCCTCTCTAAGTGGAGACATGGGCTCGATTTCGAGGAGTTGTCCAACAGTGATCTTCAGCATTTCAGCCTGCATTATATGCTCCTCGGTTATTACCACATCGCCCAGCTAGGGAACGTACGTTAACGGTTTGCCCACAATAATATTAGGCGCGCGTACTCTCATGTGTTGTTGGCATAACAAGCGGGGGGATCAATTGCGCCGCCTATTCTCCCAGCTAGGGAACGGTTTTCCCGCATTTTTTGACACCTTCTTGTTGGCTCGAGATCGAGCTCACTTCCTTCTGTAGTCATGCTCGATGTAGCTTCCTGATTTGGGGCTCATAGTCTGAGTTAACAGGCTTGGGAGCTGGTTTTCTTGCCATATGAATAAAGTGGTCAATAACTTTCTCAGGCACTTTCTCCCTTGGCGGTGGTGCCGGTTTCGGTCCAAAATGGGCGTCCACTTGGGCCCGCACTATGGCTGTGTTTTGCTCCTCGGTCATGTCGTAAGGCCTCTGAGGAAGAGGAGCGAGGCTTGGACCATATTTATATCGCTTGTCTCCGCCTGTACTTCCTGTACTACCTTGACACGTACCACTACGCACCATAGCTGCGGCGTGTCTCTTCTGCGATTGCTGAGATGGCGGAGATGGCTGGCGTGGCTGAGTTCGAGTAGGAGGAGTGGCCTGACGCTGTGCCAGACTTGAAGCAGGAGGTGTGTCCTGACACGGTGTCGGACTTGAAACAGGAGGAGTGTCCTGACGCTGTGCCGGACTTGAAACAGGAGGAGTGGCCTCACGCGTTCGTGGACTTGGAGGAGGTGGCGGACTTCAAGGAGAAGTCGGCTCACGCGTCCGTGGACTTGGAGGAGCGGGAGTCTGCTGACTCGGTGGCGGACTTCGAGGAGGAGTCAGTAGACGCGGTGTCGGTGGACTTCGAAAGATGATGCTCCTTTATCCATAGGATGATACGATGTATGGCCTCTCCCAGTGTGCGCTCGTCGTCACCTCCAATAATGTCAAGCGCTAGCCTCGAATATGGGTCCACCAGTTCATCAACCAAGACACGAGCATAGCCCACTGGAATCGGGGTGCAACGAAAGGTTGCTTCAGGGGTAATTGTAAAAGCAACGGCGTCCGCCACCTTCATGGATATGTTCTTCATTTTGGAGTGTAGCTCATAGTTAGTGTTCTCTATAATGTCATCCACAGGGTATGTATCCAGCAGTGTGTCGTCCGGGGCGGAACCAACGCTGCTTCTCGGCATGGATGGGACGGTGCTATCCAATGCTGGACGATCATCCCCTTGCTGCTGCCGCTGCTGAGACCCCCTTTCCTGGCTAAGTGAGTCGATCTGCTGCTGCTGTTGCTGGAATTTGAGTGCCAAGTCCGCATGCCTTGCTTCTAGGCCTTGAAGGCGTTCTGCGTCCTGCTTCCTCTGCTCCTCCTCCAGCTTCCTCTTCTTCTCCTCCTCCATCTTCTTTATTGCACGGGTCCTGTAGCCGTCGTTCCATTCCGAAAAGCCCTCATACCAGGGAATAACACCCTTGCCTCGTGTTCTTCCCGGGTGTTCAGGATTTCCTAGGACGCGCGTAAGCTCGTTGTTCTCTTTCTTGGGCGTGAACACCCCCTTTCGAGCATCTTCTATTGTGTCAAGTATCTTTTGTTCGGCTCCTTTTAGACTTTCCATCTTCGAAACCAGGCCTGTATTCGGGTCCAATGCCCCCCATGCGCATAGAACCAAGTTCTGCACCTGGGGGGCCAGCTCCTAGTAACCGGAGTGACCCCTGCATCCTCCATCTCTTGCTCAGACTTATCCCACTTAGGCATTCCCACCGCGTAGCCACCTGGACCCAGCCTATGGAACTGCGTCTTTTTTGCGACATTTTCCTTGTTTTTTCTCGACCGTTCCTTAGATAATTCTGATTCCTTAAATTTCACGAAAGCGGTTGATGTCTACTACACAACCTTCTTCTTGTAGATGTTGTTGGGCCTGTGTCACGCCCAATATGCGACCCTATCCAAAAGGAACTCGAAGGTCCCACCAAGGATAGACCCGCATATTGAAACGCTTTTGCAAGGTGGATATCATTACCTCAACATTACATAATAGATGGGGATACATACATAAGGCATACAATGCCACATGAATACAACATCACAATACATAAGAGCATCATCCGACTACGAATGAATCACGAACAGAAACTCAAACAACATGCACCCGGCTAGCCCAGGCCGCCGACCTGGAACCTATCCCCTGATCAAAGAAGAAGCAGAAGAAGAACTCAACGCAAGCAAGCATCGCTCTCGCGTCATGATCATCGCACAACCTGTACCTGCAACTGTTGTTGTAGTAATCTGTGAGCCACGAGGACTCAGCAATCCCATTACCATGGGTATCAAGAGTAGCAAAGCTTAATAGGAAAGGAAGGGGTAAAGTGGTGAGGCTGCAGCAGCGACTAAGCATATATGGTGGCTAACATACGCAAATAAGAGCGAGAAGAGAGCAAGCGGAACGGTCGTGAAGCTAGCAATGATCAAGAAGTGATCCTGAACTCCTACTTACGTCAAACATAACCCAGAAACCGTGTTCACTTCCCGGACTCCGCCGAAAGGAGACCATCACGGCTACACACACGGTTGATGCGTTTTAATTCGGATCTGGTGTCAAGTTATCTGCAACCGGACATTAACAAATTCCCATCTGCCTATAACCGCAGGCACGGCTTTCGAAAGATTATACCCTGCAGGGGTGTCCCAACTTAGCCCATGATAAGCTCTCGCGATCAACGAAGGATAAACCTTCTCCCAGGAAGACCCGATCAGACTCGGAATCCCGGTTTACAAGACATTTCGACAATGGTAAAACAAGACCAGCAAGACCGCCCGATGCGCCGACAATCCCGATAGGAGCTGCACATATCTTGTTCTCAGGGCAATACCGGATGAACACTACGTACAACTAAAACCAACCCTCAAGTTTCCCCGAGGTGGCGCTGCAAGTGGCTCTGGTTTGGACCAACACTTAGACAAGCACTGGCCCGGGGGGGCTATAATAAAGATGACCCTCGAGAGAGCGACTCCCAAGGGAAAAGTAGGTGGTGGTGAGACAAATGGTAAAACCAAGGTTGGGCCTTGCTGGAGGAGTTCTATTCAAAGAGAACTGTCAAGGGGGTCCCATAAATCACCTGACCGCGTAAGGAACGCAAAATCTGGGAACATAACACCGGTATGACGGAAACTAGGGGCGGCAAGAGTGGAACAAAACACCAGGCAAAAGGCCGAGCCTTCCACCCTTTACCAAATATATAGATGCATTAATAATATAAGAGATATTGTGATATCCCAACCAAAATCCTGTCCACCATGGAGAAATCTTCAACTTCACCTACAACTAGCAACGCTATAAGAGGGCTGAGCAAAGCGGTAACATAGACAAACAACGGTTTGCATAGGAAAGGTGTCAAAGGTTAGAGGCTGACATGGCAATTTGGTATGGCTTGATAAACAGGTAATAGGTAGCGCAGCATAGCGATAGAACGAAGCAACTAGCATAGCAATGATTGTAATGAGATCCAGGGTAGCGGTCATCTTGCCTGAAATCCCGCAAGGAAGAAGAACGAGTCCATGAAGAAGACGAACGGATGAAGCCGAACCAAGCGTAGACGAACGAATCCTCACGATCGCAATGAAATAGGAACTATTGAAAAGAAGCACACAACATGGTAAACACAACACACATGAACAAGGCATGATGCACAACAAGCATGATGCATGACAAGACTACATGAAGCTACTCATGGCAAGAGATGATGCAAACAAAAGCAACACATCAAGGCAAGTTTAAATGAGGCCGGGAACAACATATAACAATTCCGGTAAGTCCTCATATGCAAATTTGAAGTTGGTCCAGATCTGAACAAACATTAAGTTGAAGTTGTTAAACAACAAGTTCAGATGCACCAAGATGATCTACACGAGATTCTAGTCAAGTTACATATAAAGTTCATTTAGTTCGGAGCTACGGCCTAGAAGATATGAGCAAAACAAGTTAAACATGGCATTGATGCAAAATGCATACAAACATCAAGCAAACACCTCAAAACAAAGATGCAACATTATAATATGAAGCTACATGCAATTCTAAGCAAGTTTCATATAGAGCACACTCAAAACGGAGCAACGGTTCAACACACACACCATATACAAGATATGACAACAATCTGTCCAAAACAGCAACTAGGCATATTGCAAGCATCAAAACAATATGCTACAGCACCCAAACATGAGAACAAAAGGCATGTACATGATGTACAGGTAAAGCATTACAAAACATAAGCACTGAGCTATCTCCAGAAATCACTAGAACAGGCTCAAACACACATGTCAAGATTGCAAGTTATAACAATTTCAGACTTTGCAGAAAATAACATCACGATGCAATGTTTAGAGCTATCAAACAACATGTTACAGGAACTTATCATGGAAAACAAAGGCATGGCATGAATCTACTAATTGCATAGATCAAAAGACCCTTACTGACCATAAACCAAAAAGGATCAGAAAATATGATGGCACCCACGTAAACATAGCAAGTTATATTACAGATTCAAACATGGCAGAAACAGAACTATGAAGGCATGTTTATGAGCTTGTGCAACTCACTACAGAGCAATACATGGCATGGCAAGGCAACCAACAGTAAGAAGGCATGTTTGTGAAGCTAAGAATGGCAATAGCAAGTCCATAGGGTGCATGGAACACTAGGAAAACACATGGAAACACCTGAACTTAATGTTAACAGGCTGATAGCAACATTATGAAGCAACTTTGGAGCAAGATATGAACAATCTACAGCAAGCTATAAATTCAACCAGGGGCATGTATGGTTAGAGGATGACATGTAGATCAAAACATATTTATAGCACATCTCCAGATTATGCATAGAATGATTTGTGGAAGTAGGTTTACATAGCATCGCGAAATAACAGATTCAGCCTAGCAAAACAGCAACATCAAGTAAATACTTAACAAGCTCGATTCACTCACCACAAGTCATTGCATGACAAGATAAGCATAGCATCATCAAGAAGACATGTTTGTGAAACAAACCAAGTCAAGAACAAGTCCATAGCATGCAAGGATCAACTACAACAACCTTGGCAAAATTGAATAACATGTAAACAATCTGCCAGGAAACATTTTGAAGCAAAAGTAGAGCACGAAAATGACATGCTAGACTACTCCATAATTGCAACCAATGGCAGGGATGGATAGAGCATAACCATATGTTCAAAACATCCTTACTGAAGTATCTCAAAATATGCATGGATCTCTCTGTAGCAACAAGTTTACATGGCATCAAAATAACAGCAGAACAGGGACTAAAATCAGCAACATCACGATGCCTAGTTTGCATGCTTGTGCTAGTCACCACATTGATCACAAAAATACATGGTAAGCACCTCTGTAAAGAAGCCGTGTCATAGATCAAAACACATGTAGACATCAACCTCATAGGATGCACACATCAATCATGGCAAAAATGACAAAAGAGCTCGTTCTGATAACAGACAGCAGAAAACATCATGAAGCACTCTTACGACGATGATTCAGGCATCTAGATGACCTCAAATGAATATGATGCGATGGAATGAAATGATTTACTCGTCGAGACGAACAATTTGACATATCACACGCACGAAACGGAGCTACGAATGCAGAGATACAATGCGATGAACATGGCATAAAAATATCAGCAGATCCGGGGACTTAGTAGATTTTACCTCCGCGAAAGTCAACGCGGGACAAAGCAGAGCGGGACGGCGCGGTGCGGGACGGATCCGGCCGTTTGGTTGGAGGGATGGGTGGATCTCGTCCACCCCGACGACATCTTACCGGAGTTAGCCGGAGAAGGGCAGGGCCAGCCGGATCCGGCGAGGGAGACGACGGCGCGACGAAGGGCGGCGGCTTACGGGCGTGGGGACGACGGGGGAGACCGGAGGCGAGGCGTGGCGCCGTGGCGCGGGGCGGCGCCCGGCCGGAGGCGGAGGTAGCCGCGGCGGC
>NC_041381.1:579354832-579361528 GCF_002162155.2 Triticum dicoccoides | reverse complement strand
CGCCGGCGTTGGGGGAGTTCACCGGCGGCGAGCGGCGGCCGGGAGGCGGCTAACTCCGGCGACGGCGGGAGGAGCCAGGCGGAGGGGCGCGCGGGGCGGACGGGGGCCGCGCGGGCCTGGGCGGGCCGCTCCTGGGCCCGGCGGGCTTCGGCGGCGGGCGGCGGAGCGCCTGGACACGTGGCAGCGTTTGGTTGGCTGCGGGGGCGAAGGCGGACGTGTCCGGCTGCGGCTGGACGCGTCCGGCGGCGTAGAGGGAAAATCTAGGGTTTCGTCTGTGAATTCGTCCGCTAATTTCGGGGGAGGTGCTAGTTTTATAGGTAGAGGGAGCTAGGAGAGTCCAAATTAGGAGTGGTTTTCGGCCACGCGATCGTGATTGAATGACCAAGAGCATGGAGGGGAGTTAGGTGGGTTTTGGGCCAGTTTGGAAGGGTGTTGGGCTGCAAAGAGAGAGGGGGCTTTTGCGGTTACCCGGTTAACCGTTGGAGTACCAAACGACCTCCAAATGGCACGAAACTTGACAGGCGGTCTACCGGTGCTATACCAAGGCCGCGTGGCAAGACTCGGTCCATTCCGAGAAAGTTTAACACCCACTCACAACGAGAGACAAAAGGGAACGCCGGAGGACATAGGAGCGCCGGATTGCAAAACAGACAACGGGGAAAATGCTCGGATGCATGAGACGAACACGCATGCAAAATTAAATGCACAAGATGACATGATAAAATGCAACACGCAAACAAATGACATGGCAACGACGGCGAATAACTGGCAGACACCTGGTGCATCGGATCCGGAGCGTTACAACACTCCTCCACTAACAAGAGATCTCGTCCCGAGATCTTAGGACCGAGACGGAAGGGAAAAGGAAGAGGTGAAACAAGAACTGAAGAGAAGAAGCAAAGAATCAAGAGCACTCGAGAAGAAGAGAGGAACGACGAGAATGATGAGAATCGAAAGCTCACGGAATCAGATAGACTATGAAACAACTCCAGTTAAAACGAGATAAGAAACGAATAAGACTGAAAGGATTTAGGCAGCACTCTGACTGAAAATGGAAAGAAAAAGACCATGAACTTGAGAGGATGGAATGATACTTGACGAGAGGAACAACACAAGGCCTCCGGAAGAATTGAAATAGTGGAATGACAAGAACTTATAAGGAAGGATTGAATGGAGTTGTTGAGAAAATCAACAACGAAAGAATAAACTTGTTGTGGACTTATGGATAACATCTCAAAATTTATGAGCTGATAACCAGCCGCAAATGGAAATGATTGAATAGCTGAGAAGAACGAAGAAATGCAAAACTCCAAATCAAAAGACTACGAAGAATTAATTACACTTCGAGACGCGAGAAGAAAAGATACTTGAACTCCACCAACAAAATCTTGATGAACTCTTTGAAAGAATGAATTAAATCATGAAGAACCACCATGAAGAACTCCGGTAACAAAAGAAGATGAGATAGGAATGAAGGATGAAAACAATAAGATGAGCCTTGCGATGATTTAGATGGAGGTTCCGACAAAATAGCCGAGGAAAAATTTGGACTCCGGAAAAGAAAAGATGAAAACACTTGGAACTAGAATTTATTCATCACGAACAAACTCCGAAGAAAAGGATTGAATCACCTCAAGGAAATAAGAATAAGATTTATTGTATGCTTATCCTTCATCAAATTAAATTGATGACCCACAATGGATTTTTCATACTACTTATTCTTCTTGAAAAGGATTGAGTAGTGACATGTCGCAAACTTGAGAAGGTCTTCATGGACCATCGGTAGGATTGGAAAGAACGAATGAAATTTATATGATAATCAAGGAAAAAGAATCTTGAGCGAACCACCATTAGAATTCGGAAATGACTGACGAAAAAGAAAAAATCACCGGGAAGAAGTGGACGATCAAATATGCCTGAGGGGATTTAGATGCACAAGAACGAAGAGATTACGAGCTGATTGAAGAACACTTGAACGAAGCACCGGGATAATTAGAGAATGATAACTGGACTGATGGCCTCCGGTGAAAAGAAACAGGAAAAACAACTCCTGAAATACTCTGGATGGGTAAGAAAAGAATATCTGACAAATGGAATAAATCTCGAGGATAACATGAAGCTAGAATCACAAATATTCGAGAGAACGGACAAGATTTAGAGGAAAGACTCTTCTTCGGTCTTCAAATGACGACGAGAAACAACACCAAAATAACTGAGGTACTCCGGGAAAATGAAAAGCGAAGAGGTTGAGCCAACAATGAAAAGAATTTGAACGAGATCTTGGAAAGGCATCTGACTGATGAAATCATACTTACGTCACACTTTGAAAAGAATTTGAGAATAACTTCGAGAAAATTAGAAGAGTCAGGTAAGATCCTGGGAAAAGACCTGTGGGTTAGGGCCCACTGAAGAGATAACACCATTGAAAAGGATTGTTGAACAGATAGATGATGCACCGGAACAATTGAAATATTTGAATGAGGTGACAACCTCGAATTTAATTGGAACACAGACGAATCTCCTAAGATGTCTTGAGGACTCCGGAAGGATAACTGGCGAGAGGCGAACGAGCAGAGAAAACACTTGAGCTGAGGGAAAAAATATAATCACTAACGAAAAATTAGAATTGGATCCACCGAAGAAGAAAAGAGATGAAGAATGTCCATCGAGACGAGAATTCACCGGTTGAAATGATTTATGAAAGACTGAAGAGGCTCCGTATGAATGAAATAGATGGTCGAGAGAGAGTCAAACTTTGGGAAGAAAAGGGTGGGCGGGCGGGAAAACAAAGGCAACTTGGAAAGAGGAACGACGAATATCTTGAAGAGAAAACACCGGTTGAAAAGAGCTGAGAAACAACGATCGGAAAACCAGCTGCGTGATCCTAAAAAAAAATTGAAGGGGAAGAGGAGTAATACAAAAACACCTACGTCAAGATTCCTGACCAGAGCGACAAAGGGGCTGAGGAGTAAAAAGAATTCCTACTCTCCGATATAACTAGACTCCGAAAATAGTTTTCTTCTAGACTCAACAACGGCCAAACTACACGATCAATCAAGGGGGCTCCTAGGGTCGGTCGAGGCTCTGATACCAACTTGTCACGCCCAATATGCGACCCTATCCAAAAGGAACTCGGAGCTCCCACCAAGGATAGACCCGCATATTGAAACGCTTTTGCAAGGTGGATATCATTACCTCAACATTACATAATAGATGGGGATACATACATAAGGCATACAATGCCACATGAATACAACATCACAATACATAAGAGCATCATCCGACTACAGATGAATCACGAACAGAAACTCAAATGACATCCACCCTGCTAGCCTAGGCTGCCGACCTAGAACCTATCCCCTGATCGAAGAAGAAGTAGAAGAAGAACTCAACGCAAGCAAGCATCGCTCTCGCGTCATGATCATCGCACAACCTGTACCTGCAACTGTTGTTGTAGTAATTTGTGAGCCACGAGGACTCAGCAATCCCATTACCATGGGTATCAAGACTAGCAAAGCTTAATAGGAAAGGAAGGGGTAAAGTGGTGAGGCTGCAGCAGCGACTAAGCTTATATGGTGGCTAACATACGCAAATAAGAGCGAGAAGAGAGCAAGCGGAACGGTCGTGAAGCTAGCAATGATCAAGAAGTGATCCTGAACTCCTACTTACGTCAAACATAACCCAGAAACCGTGTTCACTTCCCGAACTCCGCCGAAAAGAGACCATCACAGCTACACACACGGTTGATGCGTTTTAATTCGGATCTGGTGCCAAGTTATCTACAACCGGACATTAACAAATTCCCATCTGCCTATAACCGCAGGCACGGCTTTCGAAAGATTATACCCTGCAGGGGTGTCCCAACTTAGCCCATGATAAGCTCTTGCGATCAACGAAGGATAAACCTTCTCCCAGGAAGACCCGATCAGACTCGGAATCCCGGTTTACAAGACATTTCGACAATGGTAAAACAAGACCAGCAAGACCGCCCGATGCGCCGACAATCCCGATAGGATCTGCACATATCTCGTTCTCAGGGCAACGCCGGATGAACACTACGTACAACTAAAACCCACCCTCAAGTTTCCCCGAGGTGGCGCTGCAAGTGGCTCTGGTTTGGACCAACACTTAGACAAGCACTGGCCCGGGGGGGCTATAATAAAGATGACCCTCGAGAGAGCGACTCCCAAGGGAAAAGTAGGTGGTGGTGAGACAAATGGTAAAACCAAGGTTGGGCCTTGCTGGAGGAGTTTTATTCAAAGCGAACTGTCAAGGGGCTCCCATAAATCACCCGACCGCGTAAGGAACGCAAAATCTGGGAACATAACACCGGTATGACGGAAACTAGGGGCGGCAAGAGTGGAACAAAACACCAGGCAAAAGGCCGAGCCTTCCACCCTTTACCAAATATATAGATGCATTAATAATATAAGAGATATTGTGATATCCCAACCAAAATCCTGTCCACCATGGAGAAATCTTCAACTTCACCTACAACTAGCAACGCTATAAGAGGGCTGAGCAAAGCGGTAACATAGCCAAACAAAGGTTTGCATAGGAAAGGTGTCAAAGGTTAGAGGCTGACATGTCAATTTGGTATGGCTTGATAAACAGGTAATAGGTAGCGCAACATAGCGATAGAACGAAGCAACTAGCATAGCAATGATAGTAATGAGATCCAGGGTAGCGGTCATCTTGCCTGAAATCCTACAAGGAATAAGAACGAGTCCATGAAGAATACGAACGGATGAAGCCGAACCAAGCCTAGACGAACGAATCCTCACGATCGCAACGAAACAGGAACTATTGAAAAGAAGCACACAACATGGTAAACACAACACACATGAACAAGGCATGATGCACAACAAGCATGATGCATGACAAGACTACATGAAGCTACTCATGACAAGAGATGATGCAAACAAAAGCAACACATCAAGGGAAGTTTAAATGAGGCCGGGAACAACATATAACAATTCCGATAAGTCCTCATATGCAAATTTCGAAGTTGGTCCAGATCTGAACAAACATTAAGTTGAAGTTGTTAAACAACAAGTTCAGATGCACCAAGATGATCTACACGAGATTCTAGTCAAGTTACATATAAAGTTCATTTAGTTCGGAGCTACGACCTAGAAGATATGAGCAAAACAAGTTAAACATGGCATTGATGCAAAATGCATACAAACATCAAGCAAACACCTCAAAACAAAGATGCAACATGATAATATGAAGCTACATGCAATTCTATGCAAGTTTCATATAGAGCACACTCAAAACGGAGCAACGGTTCAACACACACACCATATACAAGATATGGCAACAATCTGTCCAAAACAGCAACTAGGCATATTGCAAGCATCAAAACAATATGCTACAGCACCCAAACATGAGAACAAAAGGCATGTACATGATGTACAAGTAAAGCATTACAAAACATGAGCACTGAGCTATCTCCAGAAATCACTAGAACATGCTCAAACACACATGTCAAGATTGCAAGTTATAACAATTTCAGACTTTGCAGAAATTAACATCACGATGCAATGTTTAGAGCTATCAAACAACATGTTACAGGAACTTATCATGGCAAACAAAGGCATGGCATGAATCTACTAATTGCATAGATCAAAAGACCCTTACTGACCATAAACCAAAAAGGATCAGAAAATATGATGGCAACCACGTAAACATAGCAAGTTATATTACAGATTCAAACATGGCAGAAACAGAACTATGAAGGCATGTTTATGAGCTTGTGCGACTCACTACAGAGCAATACATGGCATGGCAAGGCAACCAACAGTAAGAAGGCATGTTTGTGAAGCTAAGAATGGCAATAGCAAGTCCATAGGGTGCATGGAACACTAGGAAAGCACATGGAAACAACTGAACTTAATGTTAACAGGCTGACAGCAACATTATGAAGCAACTTTGGAGCAAGATATGAACAATCTACAGCAAGCTATAAATGCAACCAGGGGCATTTATGGTTAGAGGATGACATGTATATCAAAACATATTTAGAGCACATCTCCAGATTATGGTTAGAGAATGCTTGTGCTAGTCAACACATTGATCACAAAAATACATGGTAAGCACCTCTGTAAATAAGCCATGTCATAGATCAAAACACATGTAGACATAAACCTCATAGGATGCACACATCAATCATGGCAAAAATGACAAAAGAGCTCGTTCTGATAACAGACAGTAGAAAACATCATGAAGCACTCTTACAACGATTATTCAGGCATCTAGATGACCTCAAATGAATATTATGCGATGAAATGAAATGATTTACTCGTCGAGACGAACAATTTGACATATCACACGCACGAAACGGAGCTACGGATGCAGAGATACAATGCGATGAACATGGCATAAAAATATCAGCGGATCCGGGGACTTAGTGGATTTTACCTCCGCGAAAGTCAACGCGGGACAAAGCGGAGCGGGACGGCGCGATGCGGGATGGATCCGGTCGTTTGGTTGGAGGGATGGGAGGATCTCGTCCACCCCAACGAGATCTCACTGGAATTGGCCGGAGAAGGGCAGGGCCGGCCGGATCCGGCGAGGGAGACGACGGCGCGACGAAGGGCGGCGGCTTCCGGGCGTAGGGACGACGGGGGAGACCGGAGGCGAGGCGCGGCGCCGTGGCGCGGGGCGGCGCCCGGCCGGAGGCGGAGATAGCCG
>NC_041381.1:579236619-579354253 GCF_002162155.2 Triticum dicoccoides | reverse complement strand
GCGGGCCTGGGCGGGCCGCGCCTGGGCCCGGCGGGCTTCGGCGGCGGGCGGCGGAGCGCCGGGACGCTTGGCAGCGTTTGGTTGGCTGCGGGGGCGAGGGAGGATGTGTCCGGCTGCGGCTGGACGCGTCCGGCGGCGGAGAGGGAAAATCTAGGGTTTCGTCTGTGAATTCGTCCGCAAATTTCGGGGGAGGGGCTAGTTTTATCGGTAGAGGGAGTTAGGAGAGTCCAAATGAGGAGCGGTTTTCGGCCACGCGATCGTGATCGACCGACCGAGAGCATGGAGGGGAGTTAGGTGGGTTTTGGGCCAGTTTGGAAGGGTGTTGGCTGCAAAGAGAGAGGGGGCTTTTGCGGTTACCCGGTTAACCGTTGGAGTACCAAACGACCTCCAAATGGCACGAAACTTGAAAGGCGGTCTACCAGTGCTATACCAAGGCCGCTTGGCAAGACTCGGTCCATTCTGATGAAGTTTAACACCCACTCACAACGAGAGACAAAAGGGGAACGCCGGAGGACATAGGAGCGCCGGATTGCAAAACGGACAATGGGGAAAATGCTCGGATGCATGAGACGAACACGCATGAAAAATGAAATGCACAAGATGACATGATAAAATGCAACACGCAAACAAATGACATGGCAACGACGACGAATAACTGGTAGATACCTGGCGCATCGGATCCGGGGCATTACAGCGTGCAAGTGCACAAGTTTGTAGGACACTAGCAAATTTCCCTCAAGTGGATGACCTAAGGTTTATCAATCCATAGGAGGCGTAGGATGAAGATGGTCTCTCTCAAGCAACCCTATAACCAAATAACAAAGAGTCTCTTGTGTCCCCAACACACCCAACACAATGGTAAATTGTATAGGTGCACTAGTTTGGCGAAGAGATGGCGATACAAGTGCAATATGGATGATGGATAAAGGTATTTGTAATCTGAAATTATAAAAACAGCAAGGTAACAAGTGGTAAAAGTGAGCGTAAACGGTATTGCAATGGTAGGAAACAAGGCCTAGGGTTCATACTTTCACTAGTGCAAGTTCTCTCAATAATAATAACATAGATAGATCATATAACAATCCCTCAACATGCAACAAAGAGTCACTCCAAAGCCACTAATAGCGGAGAACAAATGAAGAGATTATGGTAGGGTACGAAACCACCTCAAAGCTATTCTTTCGGATTAATCTATTCAAGAGTTCATACTAGAATAACACCTTAAGACACAAATCAACCAAAACCCTAATGTCACCTTGATACTCCATTGTCACCTAAAGTATCCGTGGGCATGATTATATGATATGCATCACACAATCTCAGATTCATCTATTCAACCAACACAAAGTACTTCAAAGAGTTCCCGAAAGTTTCTACCGGAGAGTCAAGAACATGTGCCAACCCCTATGCATAGGTTCATGGGCGGAACCCGCAAGTTGGTCACCTAAACATACATCAAGTGGCACATGATATCCCATTGTCACCACAGATAAACATGGCAAGACATACATCAAGTGTTCTCATAAAAGACTCAATCCAATAAGATAACTTCAAAGGGAAAACTCAATTCATCACAAGAGAGTAGAGGGGGAGAAACATCATAAGATCCAACTATAATAGCAAAGCTCGGGATACATCAAGATCGTTCCATAGAGGGAACACGAGAGAGAACACGAGAGAGAGATCAAACACATAGCTACTGGTACATACCCTCAGCCTCGAGGGTGAACTACTCCCTCCTCGTCATGGATAGCGCCGGGATGATGAAGATGGCCACCGGTGAAGGACCCCCTGAGGGAGTCCTGGACTAGGGGGTGTCCGGATAGCTGAACTATCATCATTGGCCAGACTCCAAGACTAAGAAGATACAAGATTGAAGACTTCGTCCCGTGTCCGGATGGGACTTTCCTTGGCGTGGAAGGCAAGCTTGGCGATACGGATATGTAGATCTCCTACCATTGTAACCGACTCTGTGTAACCCTAGCCCTCTCCGGTGTCTATATAAACCCGATGGCTTTAGTCCATAGGACGAACAACAATCATACCATAGGCTAGCTTCTAGGGTTTAGCCTCCTTGATCTTGTGGTAGATCTGCTCTTGTAACACACATCATCAATATTAATCAAGCAGGACGTAGGGTTTTACCTCCATCAAGAGGGCCCGAACCTGGGTAAAACATCGTGTCCCTTGTCTCCTGTTACCATCCGCCTAGACGCACAGTTCGGGACCCCCTACCCGAGATCCGCCGGTTTTGACACCGACATTGGTGCTTTCATTGAGAGTTCCTCTGTGTCGTCGCCGATAGGCTCGATGGCTTCTTCGATCATCATCAACGATGCAGTCCAGGGTGAGACCTTCCTCCCCGGACAGATCTTCGTATTCGGCGGCATTGCACTGCGGGCCAATTCGCTTGGCCATCTGGAGCAGATCGAAAGCTACGCCCCTGGCCGTCAGGTCGGATTTGGAAGTTTGAACTTCAGGGCTGACATCCGCGGGGACTTGATCTTCGATGGATTCGAGCCACAGCCAAGTGCGCCGCACTGTCACAACGGGCATGATTTAGCTCTGCAGCCGGACAGTACCCTGGAGGCCGCACTCGAGTCCGCTCCAATCTTCATTTTGGAGCCGACTGCGCAGATCGAGGACGGGTGGCTAGACACCGCCTCGGGGGCTGCAACCTCTACGGCGATAGAGCCGAACACTGACCTTGTCCCTCATGAAGCTCGTGACTCCGAGGTGCCAGACTCCTCGCCGGACTCCAAACCTCCCGTGCCCCCTCCAATCGAATCCGGTTGGGCGCCGATCGCGGAGTTCACCGACGCGGACATCTTTCGACATTCACCTTTCGGCGACATCTTGAGTTTGCTAAAGTATCTCTCGTTATCAGGAGAGCCTTGGCTAGACTGCGGTCAGGACGGTTGGGATGCAGACGACGAAGAAATTCAACGCCCACCCACCACCCACTTAGTAGCCACTGTCAACAATCTAACCGACATGCTAGACTTCGACTCCGAAGACATCGACGGTATGGACGACTATGCCGGAGACGACCAAGAACCAGCGCCTATCGGGCACTAGAAAGCCACCCCAACTCACGACGTATACATGGTGGATACACCACAAGGAAGCGATAATGAGGAACACCGGGACGTGGCGAAGGATAACTCCCCCAACAAACAACCAAAACGGCGACGCAAGCGCCGCCCGAAGTCCCGCCTCGATAAAAAAGGCACCCATACAGATCCGGCCCTAGAGCAGGGCGAAGCAGTGGACAGCGAACATGCCACCAAGCAACCATCCGAACATGATGAACTGGACAAGCAACCCATCCCCGGTGAAAACAAGAGCCTAGACGACCTCACGCCGAACACATCACCAGAGCATAAGAACCTTCATAACAGGCTCGTTGCTACTGCAAGAAGTTTGAAGAAGCAAAAGCGGAAGCTCAAAACAGCGGAGGACGCACTCAGAATGAGATGGAGCAAAGTACTCAATACCGCAGATAAATATGGCGCTAGTCGCTAGGCAAAGAGCTACCCGAAGCGCAAGTTGTTGCCCGAATTTGACGAGGAGGCCTTAGAGCCCCCGCAGTCAAAAAAGAAAGAGGCCGCCTGGCCGGATAGACGACCAGATGACAGGCTAAGAGCAGCAAGGGGCGCCGCACACAAGCCGGCACACGATCAACATAAAGATCCTCAGAAAAAGGATGACCCGGTCAGGTCTATCTATGGGCCAAAAAAGAAGACTCCAGGAAGCAACACAGCCCGCCGAGCGTTTGAAGACAACGGCTCACCCAAATACAGGGGCGCCGCACACCCACTATGTTTCACCGACGAGGCACTGGATCATGAATTTCCAGCGGGATTCAAACCCGTAAACATAGAGGCATATGACGGAACAACAGACCCCGGAGTCTGGATTGAGGATTATATCCTACACATACATATGGCTAGAGGAAACGATCTCCATGCCATCAAATACGTACCCCTCAAGGTCAAAGGGCCAGCTCGACATTGGCTCAAAAGCCTCCCAAAAAATACCATTGGAAGTTGGGAAGAGCTCGAGGATGCGTTTCAAGCAAATTTTCAGGGGACTTATGTCCGCCCTCCGGATGCAGACGATTTAAGTCACATAACTCAACAGCCCGGAGAGTCAGCACGCAAATTCTGGAACAGGTTCCTCACCAAAAAGAACCAAATAGTCGACTGTCCGAATGCTGAAGCCTTAGCAGCCTTTAAGCACAACGTCCGAGACGAATGGCTCGCCAGACACGTCGGCCAGGAAAAACCAAGAACAATGGCCGCACTAACAAGCCTCATGACCCGCTTTTGCGCGGGGGAAGACAGCTGGCTGGCTAGATGCAACACCAGCGACCCGAGTACATCCGAAGTCAGGGATGGAAATGGGAAATCACGACGCAGAAAAGATCAGCGCCGGAATAAGGAAAATGGCCCAAATAGCACGGCGGTCAACGCCGGATTCAAAAGCTCTCGGCCGAACAATAAAACACTGCCCCTCAAGGACAACAGTGATGAGCTATCCAACCTAAACAAAATTCTGGATAGGCTATGCCAAATACATAGTACCTCCGGGAGGCCTGCAAACCAAACCCACAGAGATTGTTGGGTTTTCAAGCAGTCCGGCCGACTTAACGCCGAATGCAAAGGGCTCGACACACCAAGCAAAGACGATGACGAACCCCACAAGCAGCACGCCGAAAAACAGAAGACTTTCCCAATAGAAGTCAAAACAGTGAACTCGCTTCATGTGATAACACGAAAACATAGTGCGACACCTGCCATGCCAGGACACCGTCCGCAGAATGGGGATAGACCCTACCAAAATTCGCTGTAGCAGCACTTCCTTCAAAGGAGTGACGCCAGGCCTTTAAGCCAATTGTACAGGCTCTGTACCACTAGAGGTTGTGTTCAGTTCATTTGACAACCTCCGCCGCGAAAAGCTCACTCTCCATATCGCCCCATTTAACAGTTGCCCTAAAGCACTATTGGGACGTGAAGCTTTTGCCCGCTTTAACGCAATACCACATTACGCGTCTCTTACGCTTAAAATGCCCGATCCAGGCGGCATAATCTCATTAAAGAGTAACTCCGAGTGTCCCTCGACCACGGAGAACGTAAGGCCGCCTTGACAGCCACACACTAACCCGACCTTGCAAGTCAAAGCCCCCAAAAACAGGTCATTCAGACCTCGGACACGGTTAGGCGAGTCTGGCATAAATAAACAAGGGGCTTCCCAGCCGCATACCCCTTTACAAGGGGCTGCACGTATAAACGATGAGAGCCAATAAAGCTCAACTTTATTCATCTTCCAAATTATACCTTATTTTAAAATACAAGTTTTGCACGATATTTCTTCCAAACTAAGTCCTTCTCTTTTACAGATGAAGCACGTGCTACACCGTCCAGGACACAGCACAACGGAGACACAGGCGCAGGCGTGCAGCAGGGACCCATTGCAAGGATTCTTTTTAGATTAAGACCCTGCGTAAACCTTTCTTACTGTCTCTTGTTGATACACATCCCCCGGTTTTCTACCATAACCGAGGAGGAGGCTGGCGTTTTGGCATCGGCCGCGTCAGAAGTTCCTGCCTGTACCTGGACACTAGGGGCTTAGGGCATTGTTCTGCCCGGTATCATAAAGACCGAACACCTCAGGGAGTGTTCGACGTCTCAAGTTAGGCCTTATATGCATCAGCTCCGAATCATGTCTTTGGTCAAATGTTGGGTTTGCCCGGCTCCTGTGTTTTGCTGCCTTACATTCCGCTCCATCGGCTAACGCGGCACTAGGAGAACTACTGCGATTGTGCCCTGGTTCGGCCGGGCGAGCACCTCAATAGAGAAAGCCGAAAACTGACTGTCATGATATAGCGAGAGACTGGTCAACCGCTCGATCGACCATTGGAATGTTTTGAATTCCTCCGCTTTGACGAAGGACCGCTTCCCGGTCAGGCACATACACGCCCCGAGTTCGAAGAGCGCGGTGCCTCTAGGGGCTATATAGTAGCCCCACCATCGAGCTCCTATGGCTAAGTGAAAGTGTTAAAGCATTATAGTCCGGTTGCCTAGTTTGCTATGCTATCACCTCCTTCAAAGGACCAAGACGTTGGATTAAGTGTGAAAAAGCGCTTTTCTTTTTTGCAAACACCCCCGCATGATGTGCGTGGGGGCTGAAGCCAAAGACTGCAGCTTTCAGGTTATTCATACATATACGGCCGCACAGGAGATAGTTCAATACTTGAACGCACAAGTATAAAAAGCCGTTGCATTATAAACATGATCTCAGAAATCATACATGTCATTTAAACATAACATCTTTCGAGCACTGTGACTCTACTAAATGAGCGCACTGCAGGACTGCCTCAAAATAGTGCTCAGCGGGTAATCGGCTTTTGTCCGAACCCCGGGATGCAACAGCGGTGGCATCCATCTCCGCCCAGTATGTTTTTACATGGGCGAGAGCCATCTGTGCACCTTCTATGCATGCCGACCGCTTCATCGCCTTGATATGCGGCACCGCCCCAAGGAATTGCTGCAACAAGCCAAAATAACTCTTCGGCTTGGGCCTTTCCAGCCACAGATGAGCGACCTCATCCGTCATGGCAAGTGCGGACAATCTATTCAGCGCAGCCCACTCAGCCAGCCGATCAGTCAACGGAAGTGGCCGCTCCGGACTATGGAATTGAGACCAGTAAAGCTCTTCCATTTCGTGATCCTTCTGGCTTCGGAAGTGCACGACTGCGTCCGCCGCACTCTCCGCCAAATCCAGATAAGGATCCTCCGCACCAAACAACTGACCCAGCTAAGCATACTTCGGATCCGTGAACTTCCTACGCAGAAGAAAGGGCTTTCCAGCCGCAATGTCTCTGGCTTGACGCAGTTCCTCCTTCATAGCCCGCATCGCACTCCGGGCATCCTTGACTTCGGCGGCGGCCTTCTTCAGGCCCTCTTGTTCCACTCGGCGTTCTCCTTCAAGAAACCTCAGAGCGGTCGGTAGCATCTTTTAATTTCAAGGCCATTCCGGCCATCTCTTCCCTGCTTCGGCAGTGAACAGCCTTTTTGGCTTTTAGCTCTTCTGCTGCCTTCGAGGCAGCCGCATCACTTTTCCTGGCTTGCTCCTTGGCTCGAGCAAGCTCTGCTCAAAGGTCTTCCACAGCAGCGGCATCATCTGCATCAAGCATACAAATTGTAAGGAATGGGCGTCAGCTCCCTTACTAGGCGACCGCAGAGCAACCACCTACCTTGTGAATCATCAAGTCGTTTATTGACCAGCGTGATGTCCGCATCCACAACATCGAGTTTCCTCTTCAGTTCGGCAACTCCATCAGTCCGGCTGGCCACCGAACTTTCCACCACCTACATAGGAAAGGCGACATTCTATAACTGAGAATACGATCCTTGGCACGTTGTCGCTTTCGACAGCATACCAAGCCTCAGGGGCTACTATCTATACAGGGCGCACTCCATGTGCAAAACTGTCAAAAGGTATGTCACTTTTTGCGTACCTCAAACCCCGCTAGCAAACTTCTGACGGCCTCATACAACCCGCTTTCGGCGGATGAGATCCTCTCAATCACCATACTCACTAATGCGCGGTGATCTTCTGAGATAGACGCCCTCTTGAGCAAATCCTGCAGCTCCACTGGCCGTAGTCCAATGGGTGCTGAACTCTCCGGCCCCGCCGGACTCGGGGAGACCCTCCGTGACGACACCTCAGGGTCGTCCGCCCCGCCCGACGGGGCGGCAGATGGAGGCGTCTCGCTTTCCATCATCTCCGGACGAAGGTCCCCCAAAGATGAGCTCTGCTGAGATGGGCTGAGATCCGAACTGCAAGGTGCAAACTTCGGTTACCTTTGGAAATAATACAGGGGCGTCCCCTATTACAAAATTCCCCCTTTTTTACTTACGGCTCGCTGGAGGGCTGATTCCTATGGGGAGACTGTGTGGCCGGGGCTCTTCCCGGCGCAGGACCTTCCGGCGCAGATTTCCTTCCCCGCTTTGAGGCCTTGGCCTCCGGGTCTTCGGAAGCGGTCCTCTTCTCCCCCTGGAAGGAGGGATTCTCGATTCCCCCCTTATTGAAGGCCTCCTTGGCAGAGGTAGTAGTTTCCCTGTGCCCCCCTTCGCTCTCCTCCGAAGGCGCAACCTCCAACATTTTGACTAACACGGGATCCGGCGTGGTCTCAGGGAGGGGGGCCAGACACCGTATCAGTTTTGCTTGCGCTGTCCACTCCTGTCCAAGGGATAGCTGGTTAAAAGGCAAAACCAATGATAAATAAATGGACAATATGTCCGGACACAGGGCTACTTACTTGAGTATCCGGGCGATTGCAGCTTAGGCCAACGTCCTCGGTCAAATCCGGACGCATCTCTTGCGATCCGAAGAACAGTTTGTACATCTCCGCGGGTGTTAAACCCATGAAGTGTTGGAGAGCTCGTGGCCCCTGCGGATTAAATTCCCACAGGCGGAGGGGGCGACGTTTGCAGGGCAGAAGGCGCCGAATCAGCATAACCTGTGCCACTACGACCAGATTAATCTCCCTTTCTTGGAGGCATCGAATCCGGTCCTGCAACAGGGGTACGTCTTTGGACGGCCCCCAGTTAAGCCCCTTGTTGACCCATGACGTCAACCGTTGTGGAGGGCCCGAGCGGAAGACGGGCGACGGCCTCTGCCTGCTGCCCCTGGGAGCGGTGATATAGAACCACTCCTGTTGCCACAAGCCGAGCTCCTCCTGAAAAGATCCTTCAGGCCATGGAGCATCGGCCCTCTTGCTTATAACCTCCCCACCGCACTCTGCCTGACGCCCCTCAATCATCTTCGGCTCCATGTTGAAGGTTTTGAGCCACAAGCCGAAGTGAGGGGTAGTGCGGAGGAAGGCTTCGCAGACGACAATGAATGATGAGATGTGGAGGATGGACTCCGGAGCCAAGTCATGGAATTCCAGCCCATAGTAAAACATGAGCCCCCTCACGAAGGGATCCATCGGGAAGCCTCAACCCCGACGGAGGTGAGACACGAACACGACGCTCTCGCCGGGCTTGGGAGTAGGAATAACTTGCCCTCGGGCAGGCAACCTATGCGAAATCTCATAGGTCAAGTACCTGACGTCTCTCAGCTTTAGCATGTCTTCTTCCGTGACGGAAGAGGGCATCCACCAGCCTCGTAGGTCGGAGTCGGACATTGTCAAAGGTAGAAGGTACCCGAATCTGGAGCCCTGGGTGTTGGAACTCGGGGCGAGGGGCGGATTCGATTGAGGATTGAAGAAAAAGAACGGGCCTTGGTCTCATTATAAAGAGGAAGAATACCAAGAGCCGTCCCCGTGACCGTTTGGAACCCGCCTTAGATGGAGGGGGCGTGGCAACGGGCGCGGTTGGGTTACCCACGTCCGTATTTATGAGAATCCCGGAATAAGGGGAACACGATCTCTGCTTCGACAAGACGTGCCAAGGAAACCGCTTCGCTAAACGCGCTGAGGTGGTACAATAAAAACAATTCGAGTAAAGGCTTGGTAGTGGAGTAACGTCACGCCACCAAATACGTCAGCAGATTGAACTTGTGTAATATTATTCTCTTTACGGTGGTACGTGGAATTTATTTTGTAGAGCCGGACACTATCCTGGTGTTCACAATCTTCTATAAATTATTCGGAGGAGGAACCCGCCTTGCAATGCCGAAGACAATATGCGCGCCGGACTCGTCGTCATTGAAGCCTGGTTCAGGGGCTACTGAGGGAGTCCTGGACTAGGGGGTGTCCGGATAGCCGAACTATCATCATTGGCCGGACTCCAAGACTAAGAAGATACAAGATTGAAGACTTCGTCCCGTGTCCGGATGGGACTTTCCTTGGCGTGGAAGGCAAGCTTGGCGATACGGATATGTAGATCTCCTACCATTGTAACCAACTCTGTCTAACCCTAGCCCTCTCCGGTGTCTATATAAACCGGATGGCTTTAGTCCGTAGGACGAACAACAATCATACCATAGGATAGCTTCTAGGGTTTAGCCTCCTTGATCTCGTGGTAGATCTACTCTTGTAACACACATCATCAATATTAATCAAGCAGGACGTAGGGTTTTACCTCCATCAAGAGGGCCCGAACCTGGGTAAAACATCGTGTCCCTTGTCTCCTGTTACCATCCGCCTAGACGCACAGTTCGGGACCCCCTACCTGAGATCCACCGGTTTTGACACCGACACCCCCCTCTAGTAGGGTGCCAAGAAGGGCTTCCGAGAGGCTTCTGGTGGTTACAGAGGCTTGCGGCGGCGGAACTCCCGATCTATCTTAATATTTGTTGTTTTTAGGGTACGAGGGAATATATAGGCGAAAGAAGTCGGTCGGGAGGTGCTCGAGGGGCCCACGAGACAGGGGGGCGCGCCCAGTGGGGGGGGGGCCCTATCTCCTGGCCTCCTCGAGGATCTTCTGACGTAAACTCCAAGTCTCTATGATGATATTCTTCCCAAAAATAACGCTGCCGAAGGTTTCATTCCATTTGGACTCCGTTTGATATTCCTTTTCTTTGAATACTGAAACAAGCAATGAAACAGCAATATGGGATGGGCCTCTGGTTAATAGGTTAGTCCCAAAAGTAATATAAAAGTGTATAATAAAGCCCATAATCCTTCAAAACAGGCAATAATATAGCATGAATGCTTCATAAATTATAGATACGTTGGAGATGTATCAGCGGCCCAGTGTTCTCTTTGCTTCTCTAGTGTTCCCTTGAATTCTGGAGTCTTCCTTTCTGAAGCGAGGTAGTTGGCCCATACAGTTTTCTTGTGGGTGTTGAATGCAATTGCCATCTTCTTAAGAGCAGCGGCCTTGACTTTCTGCACATCTGCATCAGTGAAATAATCTGGTAGGGTGAAATTTTCCATCAGAGATTCCCAAAGGTTTGTTTTGCTCTGTCGTCGACTCAAGTAACATCTGGACGTTTAGTTTTTGGCTCTTTCCATTCTTGAATGGAGATCGGGAGTTGATCCTTCACAAGAACTCCGCACTGACGAGTCCACTTGTTTGCAATGTTTTTAGGCATGAGGGGTTCGCCACTAGCTTTGATGGAGTCAATGTTGTACTTTAGGACCTTCTTCAACTTTTTGCCCGGGCCTCGCTTTGTCCTGCTATCTGTAGAAGCAGATTTGCTCGATCCGGAGGGCTGAAAGAAGAAAGATCGATTCGTTAATATATCTTCAAATAAAAAAACATGTGATGATCACCAGATGCCTACTTATATAAATATACCTCGCCGGTAGTCTTTGTTATTTCAAGATCAACTATGTCATCATAAACATTGTCTGCGCCATCATAATCATAATCATAGTTCATGACCTCATCAGCTAGGTCGTCGAGATCGAATATCTTATCATCACCCTCTCCAATATTGTTCAGATATTGGGAGCCGTCATCTGCTTCATTCAGATCTTCTAGCCTGCGAGGGTTGCGTATGATATCGAACAATTCCTATTCTCTCTCTCTGCTGGTATTGTCCGCCATAGCTTTTACTTAACTAATACAGAAGAAATATAAAACAATTTAGTATTCAAATTACAATGCATGGATGCTATCAATAAGGAAAAACTGAATCATATAGTACATAATATGCATCGTCTCGATTAATATATAATCTCGAATACATCGTCTCGAATATTATATATCTAATACATCACTGGCTAGGTACCTAATAAAGATCGAATACTACATAAGAATCTAGGCCAATCTTGGTTCCTGGGGCGCGGGCGGTGGGCACCCAAAGAGAAGGAACCATCACATGATCATATCTCTGGTCATCTGCCCAAAGAACCTGCCACATATTGGAGAACCTGACGTCCATAGCAGCCATGTAGCAATGGACGTGCTCGTCCTCCTCCCTGATACGGCGACGCACCACCTCCGGTGGGGCCGGCTCCCTCTGCACCGAATGTGGCCCACGCGAATGCCACCAAAGGAGATCAGGGTCGACGACGGGATCACCAAGCGGCACGCCCCTCCAGGTAGCACCTCCCAGTGCCAGCCCGACGGAGCCCAGTCCCAGACATGGGTCAGTAGGACATCGGCGCGAACGTGTCGACGGCGAGGATGCGGGCTGGACATCATCGAGAACAAATACTATATGCCCGCAAAAAGTAACATTTTTTAAATGATTGGATTGTGATAACTAAAATTCTATATGCAAATTCTAACAATTTGACATTAAACTAATTCATCTAACTAAAACTAATTCTAAAATTTCTAACTTTTCTATATATATAACTAACATTTCTATAACATTTCTAATATTTCTATAACTAAAAAACAGAAAAAATATAACATTTCTATATAACTAACATTTCTAATATTTCTATAACTAAAAAACAGAAAAATTTCTATAACTAAAATTTATGACTAAAAAACTAATGTGTGTGTGTGTGTGGGGACATGGCGGCCGGGGCAGGAGCTCATCGATGAGGCGCGATGACAGAGGGCGGCGACAGGGACGGAGATGGGCGGTGATGAGGACGATGGGGACGGGGCGGCAATGACGGGGACGGGGACGGGCCGGGTGGGGACGACGGGACTACGGGGCGGGGCGCGGCGACGGCGACGACGGGGACGGGGACGACCGGGGCGGCGACGACGACGGGGACAACGACGAGGACGGCGACGGACAGTGACGGGGACGATGATGGGGGCAGCAACGAGGGGCGATGGCGACGGGGCAGAGGAGAAAGAAGCAGAGGGAGAACGAAACTGATGAAATTTGTAAGTGCTGCTTATATAGAAGGCACCTTTAGTACCGATTGGAGCCACTGATGACCCACAAGTATACGGGATAGTTGTAGCCTCTTTAAGTAAGAGTGTCGAACCCAATGAGGAGCTAAAGGTAGAACAAATATTCTCTCAAGTCCTATCTGCCATTGATATGACTCTACGCACGCTTAGTGTTCGTTTTACCTAGAACAAGTATGAAACTAGAAGTACTTTGTAGATGTGATAGGATAGGTTTGCAAGATAATAAAGAACACTTAAATATAAACTAGGGGCTGTTTAGATAAATAACCAATAAAGTAAATATAGTGAGTGTGGAAAAGTGGTGGTAGGAGTTGTGAAATTGTCCCTAAGCAATTGACTACGTTACTAGACCGGTAATCACTATTGCAATTCTATTTGTGGGAGAGGCATAAGCTAACATACTTTCTCTACTTGGATCATATGCACTTATGATTGGCACTCTAGCAAGCATCCACAACTACTAAAGATTTATTAAGGTAAAACCCAACCATAGCATTAAAGTATCAAGTCCCCTTTGTCCCATACGCAACAATCCCCTTACTCGGGTTTGTGTTTCAGTCACTCACACAACCCACTATAAGCGAATCATGAACGCATTGCAACACCCTACAGCGGGAATCCCTCACGCTTGTGCGACACAGAGGGCACCATAGGACAGCACCAATAATAAAGCATGCAACTCAAACCAATCATAGCAATTCATCAATCACCGATAGGACAACGGAAATCTACTCAGACATCATAGGATGGAAACACATCATTGGATAATAATATGAAGAATAAAGCACCATGTTCAAGTAGAGGGTACAATGGGTTGCAGGAGAGTGGACTGCTAGATATAGATGGGGGAAGGTGATGGAGATGTTGGTGAAGATGATGGAGGTGTTGGTGAAGATCGCGGTGATGATGATGGTCCCCGGCAGCGTTCCGGCGCCACCGGAAGCAAGGGGGAGAGAGCCCCCCTTCTTCTTCTTCTTCTTCTTCTTCTTCCTTGACCTCCTCCATAGATGGGAGAAGGGTTTCCCCTCTAGTCCTTGGTTCCCATGGCGTGGGAGGGGCGAGAGCCCCACCGAGATTGGATCTATCTCTCTGTTTTTGCGTTCCCAGATTCTGCCCCTTCACCGTTTCTTTTATATCCGGAGATCGGTAACTCCGATTGGGGTGAATCTTTCGCCCAGATTTTTCTTGTAAAATTAGCTTTCTTGCGGCAAAAGAAAAGTGAAACCGCCTTATGGGTGGCCCAGGAGAGAGCCAGGCGTGCCCAGGGGGGAGGCGCGCCCCCTATCTCCTGGCCACCTCGGGCACCGTTTCGCGTTGATTCTTCCTCCGGAAAATCCCAAATATTCCAAAATAATTCTCCGTCCATTTTTACCCCGTTTGGATTCTGTTTGATATTGGGTTTCTGTGAAACATAAAACATGCAACAAACAGGAACAGGCAATGGGCACTGGATCAATATGTTAGTCCCAAAAATAGTATAAAAAGTTGCCAAAAGCATATGAAAGTTGAAGAATATTGGCATGGAACAATAAAAAATTATAGATACGACGGAGACGTAATAGCATCCCCAAGCTTAATTCCTGCTCGTCCTCGAGTAGGTAAATGATAAAAAAGATAATTTTTGATGTGGAATGCTACCTAGCATAATCTTGATCATATGTCTAATCATGGCATGAATATTAAGACACGAGTGATTCTAAGCAATAGTCTATCATTTGACATAGAAACAATAATACTTCGAGCATACCAATAAAGCAATCATGTCTTTTCAAAACAACAAGGCCAAAGCAAGCTTATCCCTACAAAATCATATAGTTTGGCCATGCTTCATTTTCGTCACACAAAATACTCCCATCACGCACAACCCCGATGACAAGCCGATGAATTGGTTCATACTTTTTAACGCGCTTCAGCTTTTTCAACCCTCACGCAACACATGAGCGCAAGCCATGGATATAGCACTATAGGTGGAATAGAATATGTTGGTGGAGGTTTATATGGAGAAGACAAAAAAGGGAGAAAGTCTCACATCGACGCGGCTAATCAACGGGCTATGGAGATGCCCATCAATTGATGTCAATGCGAGGAGTAGGGATTGCCATGCAATGGATGCACTAAGAGCTATAAGTGTATGAAAGCTCAAACTGAAAACTAAGTGGGTGTGCATCCAACTTTCTTGCTCATGAAGACCTAGGGCATTTGAGGAAGCCCATCGTTGGAATATACAAGCCAAGTTCTACAATGAAAATCCCCACTAGTATATAAAAGTGACAACATAGGAGACAATCTATATGAAGAACATGGTGCTACTTTGAAGCACAAGTGTGGAAAAAGGATAGTGACATTGCCCCTTTTCTTTTCTTTTTTTTCTTTTTTTTCTTTTTCGGTGGGCTTCTTTGGCCCCCTTTTTTATTTAGGCTTCTTTTGCCTTTCCTTTTTTTAATTTTTTTAATTTTTTTTCATGGGGCAATGCTCTATAATGATGATCATCACACTTTTATTTACTTACAACTTGATACTGGAACAAACATATGACTCTATTATGAATGCTTCCGGCGGTGTAACGGGATGTGCAATGATGTAGCGTAGCAATGACATCAAAATGGACAAGCCATGAAAACATCATGCTAGCTATCTTACGATCATGCAAACGAATATGACAATGAATGCTCAAGTCATGTATATGATGCTGATGGAAGTTGCATGGCAATATATCTCGGAATGGCTATGGAAATGCCATAATAGGTAGGTAGGGTGGCTGTTTTGAGGAAGATATAAGGAGGCCTATGTGTGATAGAGCGTATCATATCACGGAGTTTGGATGCACCGGCGAAGTTTGCACCAACTCTCTAGGTGAGAAAGGGCAATGCACGGTACCGAAGAGGCTAGCAATGATGGAAAGGTAAAAGTGCGTATAGTCCATGGACTCACATTAGTCATAAAGAACTCATATAATTATTGCAAAAGTTTATTAGCCCTCGAAGAAAAGTACTACTACGCATGCCCCTAGGGGGGTAGATTGGTAGGAAAAAACCATCGCTCGTCCCCGACCGCCACTCATATGGAAGACAATCAAAGAAACACCCCATGCTTCAAATTTGTCACACAATGGTTACCATACGTGCATGCTACGGGACTTGCAAACCCCAACACAAGTGTCTCTACAATCCACAACCACCCACTAGCATGACTCTAATATCACCATCTTTATATCATAAAACTATTGCAAGGAATCAAACATATCATATTCAGCGATCTACAAGTTTATGTAGGATTTTATGACTAATCATGTGAATGACCAATTCCTGTCATCTCTCTAAATAGATATAAGTGAAGCAAGATAGTTTAATTCTTTCTACAAAAGATGTGCCCACACTCTAACAAATATAAGTGAAGCAAAAGAGCATTCTACAAATGGCGGTTTTCTATGTGAAGAGAAACATGCAATCCAAACTTCAAATGATATAAGTGAAGCACATGAAGCATTCTATAAATCCATACTCAAAAGATTTAAGTGAAGTGCATTGAGCATTCTATAAATCAACCAAGGACTATCTCATATCAGCATGGTGCATAAAATAAAAGTGAAAACTAAATGCAAAAGATGCTCCAAGACTTGCACATATCGCATGAATGAAACGAATACGAAAACATACTGATACTTGTTGAAGAAAGAGGGGATGCCTTCTGGGGCATCCCCAAGCTTAGATGCTCGAGTCTCATTGAATATTTACTTGGGGTTCCTTGGGCATCCCCAAGCTTGAGCTCTTGCCTCTCTTTCTTTTCCTCATAGCGAGACATCCTCGATTAGACACTTCATCCACACAAAACTTCAACAGAAAACTCGGTAAGATCCGTTAGTATAATAAAGCAAATCACTACTCTAAGTACTGTGCAAACCAATTCATATTTGTTTTTGCATTTTGTCTACTGTAATATAACTTTTTCATGGCTTAATCCACTGATATAAATTGATAGATTCATCAAAACAGGCAAACTATGCATCAAAAACAGAATCTGTCAAAAACAGATCAATCTGTAGCAATCTGAACATTCACCATACTTATGGTACCCCAAAATTTCTAGCAAAATTGGGAAAAATAAAAAAGTTGTATATAAAGATAGTTAAATAAGAATCATAATCGTTTGACATTCCAATTAAAAATGTAAAATCTGGCACTACATCCAAAGTTTCTGTCCTGCATCGTACAAACCAACAAGCATTGTAAACATCCTAAAGGCAAACCTTGGCACATTATTTTTATAATACAATGGAATTATACAAGGGGATAATTATTTTTGATGAAAAGTTTCTGCAATCAAGCTTCACAAAGTTTCCGTGAGCATGAACAAAGTTCAAGGCTAGCTCCCACTTCACCAATGCTTGTCTTTCTCACTTTCACTTTCCTTTTTGAAAAGTTTTTAGGTTCCCCTCTTTATTTTTTTTGTTTTTGGACTATATAAAAGAACTCAATAGAAATAAATGACTCTCTAAAACTTTCGGGTTGTCTCCCTGGCAGCACTTTCTTTAAAGCCATTAAGCTAGGCATATAGTGCTCAAGTAATGAATCCACCCGGATCCCAAGGTATATCAAAGCCAATTTTAATTAACAATGATTTGTAATTTAGTAGTGAGCACAAAGTAACATATATCATGCAGCAACGAAGTCTAACTCTCTTCCTATGCATCGGCATGTCATAAAAGAACAATTCATGCACACATAGTAAAGGCCAATGCATAGTATAAGCAGTTTCTTGCAATTTTATCGTATTGGAAACATAGAGAGGTGGAGATATAGTTCCTCTCTCATAATAATTGCAAGTAGGAGCAGAAAGCACATGCATATTACTTTCATCAAAATCATCATGTGCAATGGTAAAAGGCAACCCATCAATATAATCCTTAATAAGCACTAACTTCTCCAATATAGTGTAGGTTGGAGAATTAAAAAAGATAATAGGACTATCATGCGTGGGTGCAATAGCAACAATTTCATGTTTAACATAAGGAACTATAGCAAGTTCATCTCCATAAGCATAATTCATATTGGCATCTTGGCCACAAGCATAGCAAGCATCATCAAAAAGGGATATTTCAAACAAATTCAAGGGATCATAGCAATCATCATAGCAATCATCCTTCGGTAAACACGAAGGGGAATTAAACAATGTATGAGTTGAAGAGTTACTCCCATTAGAAGGTGGGCACGGGTGATCAATCCGCTCTTCCTCCTTTTGTTCTTCGCTCTCCTCATCATCTTTTTCATCCAATGAGCTCAGAGTTTCATCAATTTCTTCTTCCATAGCTTCCTGCAAAATATTAATCTCTTCTTGGACAGCGGAGAAGTCCTCAATATATGCTTTAACAAAGGCATTAAAAGCATAATTATCATAACAATATTGAAATATGGCAAATTTTTCAGATTTGTAAAGAGTAGCATCATACTTTTCAATCAAAGAAGCAATCTCACAAGCACCCTTAAAAGCAACAAATTCTTCAATTTGTTGAACATCATAGTAGTTATAAACACCCTTAGCATACGAAGACGATTCCATTATCACTAAACAAGCATTGATAGGGTAGGTGTTTCTTAGGGTCTTCAGAACAACAAGTAAACTCATATATTTCACACAAATTCCAAGCATAGCATTGCAAACGTTGAATTTGATCCCATAATAGTTTCCCTTTTTCAGATATACGGTGTCGCACATAACAAGCATGCTCATCTAACTAGTTGGGGTTTAAGCACGAGCACATAGGGATCGAAGATGATCCAAGTAAAAAGCTTCAGTGGTGTGATAGATTTTGAGTGGTTCGTCAACCATTGGTGCAGTAGGTACAACTATTTTTTTTGTATTTTGCGTTTCCTACCCATAACTAAAGATAGAAAACCACTAACAAAAGAAAATAAAAATTACTTAGTGATAAAGCAAACAAGCACACACAAGAATATTCACCCCACGCTATGACGCCCTGGCAACGACGCCAGAAAAAGGTCTTGATGACCCGCAAGTATATGGGATAGTTGTAGCCTCTTTCGATAAGTAAGAGTGTCGAACCCAATGACGAGCTAAAGGTAGAACAAATATTCTCTCAAGTCCTATCTGCCACTGATATGACTACACAAGATTAGTGTTCGTTTTACCTAGAGCAAGTATGAAACTAGAAGTACTTTGTAGATGTGATAGGATAGGTTTGCAAGACAATAAAGAACACTTAAATATAAACTAGGGGCTGTTTAGATAAAGAAGCAATAAAGTAAATATAGCGAGTGTGGAAAACTGGTGGTAGGAGTTGTGAAATTGTCCCTAAGCAATTGACTACGTTACTAGACCGGTAATCACTATTGCAATTCTATTTGTGGGAGAGGCATAAGCTAACATACTTTCTCTACTTGGATCATATGCACTTATGATTGGAACTCTAGCAAGCATCCGCAACTACTAAAGATTCATTAAGGTAAAACCCAACCATAGCATTAAAGTATCAAGTCCCCTTTGTCCCATACGCAACAATCCCCTTACTCGGGTTTGTGTTTCAGTCACTCACACAACCCACTATAAGCGAATCATGAACGCATTGCAACACCCTACAGCGGGAATCCCTCACGCTTGTGCGACACAGAGGGCACCATAGGACAGCACCAATAATAAAGCATGCAACTCAAACCAATCATAGCAATTCATCAATCACCGATAGGACAACGGAAATCTACTCAGACATCATAGGATGGCAACACATCATTGGATAATAATATGAAGCATAAAGCACCATGTTCAAGTAGAGGGTACAGGGGGTTGCGGGAGAGTGGACTGCTGGATATAGATGGGGGAAGGTGATGGAGATGTTGGTGAAGATGATGGAGGTGTTGGTGAAGATCGCGGTGATGATGATGGCCCCCGGCAGCGTTCCGGCGCCACCGGAAGCAAGGGGGAGAGAGCCCCCCTTCTTCTTCTTCTTCTTCTTCTTCTTCCTTGACCTCCTCCCTAGATGGGAGAAGGGTTTCCCCTCCGATCCTTGGTTCCCATGGCGTGGGAGGGGCGAGAGGCTCTCCGAGATTGGATCCATCTCTCTGTTTTTGTGTTCCCAGATTCTGCCCCTTCACCGTTTCTTTTATATCTGGAGATCCGTAACTCCGATTGGGGTGAATATTTCGCCTAGATTTTTCTCGTAAAATTAGCTTTCTTGCGGCAAAATAAGAGCGTCAACCGCCTTATGGATGGCCCAGGAGAGTGCTAGGCGCGCCGAGGGGGGGAGGGCACGCCCCCTATCTCCTGACCACCTCGGGCACTGTTTCTCGTTGATTCTTCCTCCAGAAAATCCCAAATATTCCAAAATAATTCTCCGTCCGTTTTTATCCCGTTTGGATTCCGTTTGATATTGGGTTTCTGCGAAACATAAAACATGCAACAAAGAGGAACTGGCACTGGGCACTGGATCAATATGTTAGTCCCAAAAATAGTATAAAAAGTTGCCAAAAGCATATGAAAGTTGAAGAATATTGGCATGGAACAATCAAAAATTATAGATACGACGGAGACGTATCAGCCACCAACCGGTACTAAAGGTCTGTTTTGGCAGGCCAAGCAGCGGGAAGCAGCCCCCCCTTTAGTACCTGGTGGTGGCTACAACCAGTACTAAAGACCCCCCCTTTAGTACTGGTTGGTGCCACGACCCGGTACTAAAGGTGTGTCCTGGCGCAGGTTCGGTGCAGCAAGTGTAGTCCCACCTCGCTAGCCGAGGGGCGTCCGCACTGGTTTATAAGCCCCAGTGCGGTAGCTCTCTCGAGCTCCTCTCCAAAGCAGGCCTACTGGGCCTACCTGTTCTGTGCTGCCCCGTGGGCCTACTGGGCCTTCACGGACCTTTATCCTAGCCCAACAACACGTTGGGTTTCTAGTCGTATGCAGGCCGCTCTGGCCCAGTAGGCGGGCTTTTTTATTTTCTTATTTTTTTGCTTTATTTATTTTTGTTTTATTTATTTTTTGAGTTGTTTTTTGCTGTATTTAGAGTTTCTTTATGAATATTTTTGCTTTAGGTACAAAAAATTACAAACTTTCTGTTAGTGCCGGTAGTTTTCAAATTTGAATAGTTTAAATTTTGAATTATTTGAAATTTGTGTGAATCACTAGTTTGTGAATAACTTAACTTTAAAAATAGTTTTTTCAGTGATTCTTTTTTCTTATGTTTAATATTAATGTGTTTTATCATTATATTCAATTTGGTAATGCTTAGGTTATTTAAAAAATGAAATGCCTTTGTAACAGATGAGTTTTCGTCCGAAACCCTGATACTTCGAAAGAGATTGTCCATTTTGTACACGAAGTGCCTCCAGTTTTGGCGGTAACCCTCTCTACTTTTTTGCACATGCTATGTGGGTGAAATTATGATACCATGCCAACTTTAAACCTTTTCTGAGTTCATTTGAAATGCTTTTCACTTTCAGGGTCATTTAGCTGAAAAAATCAGTAAATGCATGAAAGAATTTGATTTGCACATAAAATTTCTTCGTGTTTCAAATGCCAAAACACATAACTACCCTTACTATTACAGAGATTCCCTCCTAGGTGTGAAACACAAAAGAAAGTGATGATAGTGAAGCCGATCACATCCCAGATCTTTGGGTGTGAAAGTTTTTCTTCGCGTGTGTCCCTTTGCACCATAGCCATGGACAATCTTCATCATTTAACTGGATGCTCGGGTCAATATTCACTTTGAATGGAGCAATTTCATCAAACTTTTCATAATCTTCTCACATGTGTGTCTTATCATCCACTCCGACAATGTTTCTTTTCCCTGAAAGAACTATGTGGCCCTTTGGCTTATCGTATGATCCATTTGCTTCCTTATCTTTTCTTTTTCTCGGCCTGGTAGACATGTCTTTCACATAAAAAAACCTGCGCCAAATCATTGGCTAGGACGAATGGTTCGTCTGCATACTCAAGATTGTTGAGATCCAATGTTGTCATTCCGTACTGCGGGTCTTCTATTACCCCGCCTCGTGTCATATTGACCCATTTGCACTGAAACAAAGGGACCTTCAAACCACCTCCATAGTTAAGTTCCCATATGTCCTCTATGTAACCATAATATGTTTCCTTTCTCGTGTTGGTTGTTGCATCAAAGCGGACACCACTGTTTTGGTTGGTGCTCTTCTTATCTTGGGCGATCGTGTAAAATGTATTCCCATTTATCTTGTACCCTTTGAAAGTCATTATATTCTTAGATGGTAATTGGGACAACGAGTACATGTCATCTTCAATATCGCCATCATGCATGGCATGTTTCTGCAACCAACCGGCGAAAGTCCTCGTTTGTTCATGTGTAATCCAGTCGTCAGATTGCTCCGGGTGTTTGGAGTGTAGAAAATTCTTGTGTTCCTGCATATACGGAGCCACCAAGGCAGAATTCTATAGAACTGTGTAGTGTGCTTCAGTGAGAGAATGCCCGTCCATACATATTATTTGATCCCCTCCTAGCGTGCCTTTTCCATCCAGTCCGCCCTTATTCCGCGATTCAGGAACACCAGTCGGCTTAAGGTCAGGAATAAAGTAAATACAAAACTCAATGACCTCCTCATTTTCATTGCCCTTCGAGATGCTTCCTTCTGGCCTAGCATGGTTATGAACATATTTCTTCAAGACTCCCATGAACCTCTCAAAGGGGAACATATTGTGTAGAAATACAGGCCCAAAATGTTAATCCCTTCACAAAGGTGAACTAGGACGTGCGTCATGATGTTGAAGAAGGATGGTGGGAACACCAACTCGAAACTGACAAGACATTGCACCAAATCATTCTGTAACCTTGGTATGATTTCTAGATCGATTACCTTCTGAGAGATTGCATTGAGGATTGCACATAGCTTCATAATGGCTAATCGAACGTTTTCCGGTAGAAGCCCCCTCAATGCAACCGGAAGCAGTTGCGTCATAATCACATGGCAGTCATGAGACTTTAGGTTCTGGAACTTTTTCTCTGCCATATTTATTATTCCCTTTATATTCGACAAGAAGCCAGACAGTACCTTCATACTGAGCAGTCATTCAAAAAAGATTTCCTTCTCTTCTTTGGTAAGAGCGTAGCTGGCCTGACCCTGATATATGTCGTCTTTTTCGTGCATACGTTGCTGGTCGTCCCATGCCTCTGGTGTATGTTTTGTCTTCCCATACACGCCCAAGAAGCCAAGCAGGGTCACGCAATGATTCTTCGTCACGTGCATCACGTCGATTGCAGAGCGGACCTCTAGTCTTTCCAATATGGCAGGTCCCAAAATATAGATTTCTTCTTCCACATGGGTGCGCGTCCATCAGCATCCTTCGGAACAGGTTGTCCGCCAGGACCCTTTCCAAAGATTACCTTCAAATCCTTGACCATATCACGTATATCAACACTAGCATGGTGGCGATGCTTCGTCCAGTGATCCGCCTCACCTTTGAAATGCTTGCCTTTCTTTCTTACGGGATGCCTGCTCGGAAGAAATCGACGATGTCCCAGGTACACATTCTTCCTACAACTATCCAAATATATATTGTCGGTATCATCCAAACAGTGCGTGCATCTGCGATATCCCTTGTTTGTCTGTCTTGAAAGGTTACTGAGAGCAGGACAATCATGGATGGTCATGAACAGCAACGCCTTTAGGTCAAATTCTTCCTGTTTGTGCTCATCCCATGCACGTACACCTTTTCCATTCCATAGCTGTAATAGTTCTTCAACTAATGGCCTTAGGTACACATCAATGTCGTTGCAGGGTTGCTTAGGGCCTTAGATGAGCACTGGCATCATAATGAACTTCCGCTTCATGCACAACCAAGGAGGAAGGTTATACAAACATAGAGTTATAGGCCACGTGCTATGGTTGCTGCTCTGCTCCCCAAAAGGATTAATGCCATCTGCGCTTAGACCAAACCATATGTTCCTTGGGTCACCTGCAAACTCCTCCCTATACTTTCTCTCGATTTTTCTCCACTGCGACCCGTCAGCGGGTACTCTCAACTTTTCGTCATTCTTACGGTCTTCTCCGTGCCATCGCATCACCTTTGCATGTTCTTTGTTTTGGAACAAATGTTTCAACTGTGGTATTATAGGAGCATACCACATCACCTTGGCAGGAATCTTCTTCCTGGGGCGCTCGCCCTCGACATCACCAGGGTCATCGCGACTGATCTTATAATGCAATGCACCGCATACCAGGCAAGTGTTCAAATCCTCGTACTCATCGCGGTAGAGGATGCAGTCATTAGGGCATGCATGTATCTTCTGCACCTCTAACCCTAGAGGGAAGATAGCCTTCTTTGCTTCATACATACTCTCAGGCAATTCGTTGTCCTTTGGAAGCATATTCTTTATCATTACCAGCAACTTTCCAAATCCCTTGTGAGATACACCATTCTCTGCCTTTCATTGCACCAATTACAGTGTGGTGCCCAACTTTTTTTGTCAGCTTCGCAATTCGGGTACAACAATTTCTTGTGATCCTCTAACATGCGCTGCAACTTCTTCTTCTCCAAATCACTTGCGCAGTTTCTCTTTGCATCGGCAATGGCCCGACCTAGATCATCAGCGGGCTCATCTGATACCTCTTCTTCAGCTTCTTCCCGCATTGCCGGCTCAGCTTCTTCCCCCATTGTTGTATCATCGTATTCAGAGAACCCATGGCCAGGATAGCTGTCATCGTCCTCTTCTTCTTCATTGTCTTCCATCATAACCCCTCTTTCTCCGTGCTTGGTCCAAACATTATAGTGGGGCATGAAACTGGACTCAAATAGGTGGACGTGAATGGTTCTTGACGTTGAGTAATTGTGACCATTCTTACAGCCAGCACATGGACAAGGCATAAAACCATCCGCCTACTTGTTTGCCTCAGCGGCAAGCAGAAAAGTATGCACGGCATTAATGAACTCGGGAGAGCATCGGTCATCATACATCCATTATCGGCTCATCTTCATTACACAACACCGAAAATACCAAATTAATACAAGTTCATACATAAAGTTTATACATATATAGTTCATGCAACAAACAAATAACTCTCTAGCTAAACCATTTAAATGCAACAACAAATGCGATCAAGATTGCAACTAAGGTAACAATTGATCCAACAACATAATAATACCAAGCCTCACTATCAATGACATATTTTCTAATCTTTCTAATCTTCAACCGCATATTCTCCATCTTGATCTTGTGATCATCGACGACATCGGCAACATGCAACTCCAATTCCATCTTTTCCCCCTCAATTCTTTTCAATTTTTCTTTCAAATACTCGTTTTCTCTTTCAACTAAATTTAACCTCTCGACAATAGGTTGGTTGGAATTTCCGGTTCACATACCTCCTAGATAAAAATATCCATGCTAACTTGATGGGAATAATTTGTCATAAACACGAAATGCAACAACTAGTTTTAAAAGAGAATATACGACATCCGAGTCATAACAAGGACGAGGACCGACGGTGACGGATATCAAAACCACGGCACTATGTATAACAAACAACGTACGGGTAAGATAATTATACAAGTAACTATATATCCAAATCACACAAACATCAATTTGGTAATGTAAAACATTCATGAACAAGAGCCTCACCACAAGGTGGTGCCGGTGATGGGACGGTGCGGGTGATCGACGGTGGTTACGATGGAGATTTAGAAGGCACTAAGTAAACTACACCTACATATGCAAACTAAGTGTTATTTTTGACCTCAGATTGCATATAAATCAAATACTAGCACATATAATTCCTCCCAAATTAGTAAACTCACAAATTAGTCACTATACAAAGCATTGCAAGAGCTAATCTAGCAATGAGAGATGAAAGGACAAAGTTGAAATCTTGACAAATTTTGGGTAAAATGTGTGATGAGCTCGAGGAAGAGGGCAAGAACAGAGGGGGAGAGGGAAAAGGGGAAGAACAGAGCGAGCTCGGGTGGACGAAGGGTTTATGTAGGACGACCTTTAGTACCGGTTCGTAACACAAACCGGTACTAAAGGTGCTGGAGGGGCCCCAGACTGACAACATCCTGCCACTACTCACTTTAGTACCGGTTCATGGTATGAACCGGTGCTAAATGTTCGCCACGAACCGATACTAATGAGAGCGGCCGGCTAGCCGTTGGAACCGGCACTAATGGACACATTAGTGCCAGCTCAAAATCAAACCGGCACTAATGTGCTTCACATTTGACCCTTTTTCTACTAGTGACCCCTAGCATCTTATGTTTTGGGTCGTTCGACGTCTTGGCTTCAATGACGTGGATAAATAAAGCCACTCCAGATCATTTCTCGACAAGGCATTCTACTCTATGATCATTGATGGATCCGGAAACCAATGTTTTCAAGCGGGGATGCCGTGGCGATGATGACATCCCTGTGGTGGGCTTGTGTTGAGCACGGGAAGTTGTTCCGGAGCAGGTGCTGATGATTATCTACGTCAGAGACAGCCGGAAGATGGTAGATCATGGTTGAAGGCTAGTGGGTTATGTCGGGGATATACCCCGTGGTATGACCCAACCATACTTGGCGTTTCATTGGTAACCCGCCTGAGGATTGGCAACTCACTGGACTGGCGGCTCACTAGTCTGACGACTCACGAGCCTAGTGACACAATGGTTCCGACGGCGGGTCAGATAGAAGACTAGGGCCAAGGCCCAGAAGGCCGGCTCATGTTAATGGTGGGCCGGTTTAAGAGGAAAGACATGAGGGATATTTCCTCGGAAATGTTAACGTCCACACGTGTGGGCATTAGGCATCTCAGCCACACGCCTCCATCGTCGTCCAGCAGTATCTGCATGAATCTTGGCATGTTTGGGCTGATTTTGTTTGCCACGTAGGACAAGGCGCGTGTGTGGTGTGTGACATAGTTTGCCCACACGCCGGTTGCCTTCCCGCGGTCAGCGGTTGCCACTCAGGGGCGTGCGGTGGAACTGCTATGCGCCCGCATGCGACGCCCGTTCGTTGTTGCCATCAAACACGTCACGCACTTCGCCCCCCCCCATCCATCACGGTTCCATTTACTCCTCCCCTCACTTACCCGCACAACCCACCCCGCAGTTCAGTCGGTTGGATGAGAAAGCGAGAGGAGAAGGCGACGGCAGAGGCGGAAGAGTCGACAGCATTCGCGGCCGTCGGTGGGGCTCGCCGGACCGGAGCGTCTTCGCTGGAGCGCCTGCAGGTAGAAGGTAATGCTCCCTCCCTCGATCAAAATCCTGCCAGCATTTCTCCCCTCCCCTCCGTGGTCGAAGCTTCACTCGAGATTCGTCGAGATTCAGTCGGGCTCGCCATGCGCCGGCGTTCCTGCCGGCGGCAGAGACTTGCGCTTGCCGTTTTCGGTGGCATTGAGCAGTTTCGTCGCGACCGTGGGAGCGGTCACGCCGGTGTGGTTTGTTCTGTTCGGAGCCAAATGCTGGTTGTGCTTTGGAATTAGGCCGTCGTTTTTCTGTCCAATAGTTGTTCGTCGCCTTGGAATGCTATTTTTTCGATTAGTCTAGTGAGAATTTTGTTGATGAATTTCAAGTTTCAAGTTATGGTAGTTGCCATCGAACCCTAGATCTAGGTAGTTGTTTTCAAAGCACAGTATGAATGCGAACGCGGTAGTTTCAGTAACTATCTGCACCGTATGGCAAATAATTTCCTGATCGACTGTTATAGTCGCCACAAATACGTTTTCCATGTGGCAACTAATTTCGTGCACATGCTATGGCTGTTGCCACGCTGCAGGCATGGTAAAATGTAGTAAATATGTAGACATGGCAGTTTCAACAACTGTGTGCAGTGGATGGCAACTAACTCCCACATCAGCTGTGGCAGTTGCCACATATATGCTTTTTCATGTGGCAAGTATTTTCTATGAACACAGTATGTTTGTTGCCATGTTTTAGGCAGGATAATGTGGCAAATTAACTGCACTACAGACCCAAATCGTGTGTGTTTGCCACGATGACATGCGGCAACTGACAAAATAATATGGCATGGTAGGGTGTAGTAAATTTGTAATCATGGTAGTTTCAGCAACTGTGTGCACTGGATGGCAACTAACTTCCACATCAGATGTGGCAGTTGCCACATATATGCTTTTTCATGTGGCAAGTATTTTCTGTGAACACTATATGGCTGTTGCCATGTTGTAGGCAGGACAATGTGGCAAATTAACTGTATTACAGACCCAACTTGTGTGTGTTTTGCCACACTGACTTGCAGCAACTGACAAAATAATATGGCATGGTAAAGTGTAGTAAATAGGTAGTCATGGCAGTTTCACCAACTATGTGCACTGGTTGGCAACTAACTTCCACATCAACTGTGTCAGTTGCCACATATATGTTTTCCATGTGGCGTGAACATAGTATGGTTGTTGCCATGTTGTAGGCAGGATATTTTTGTGACAAATTAACTGTACCACAGATCCAAATTTGTGTTTTGACACGCTGACTTGTGATATCTGAACATATTTAGCTGTGCTAAATGGTAACCCATTTTTTAGTATGAGGTCAGTGTGTGCATTGCAATTACAGGTTGTTCAGCAGATGTTTTCAACACTTTTTTTTGAATTTGTGTTCCTTTTTTAACATGTCAATTTGAATCTAGCACATTCTGCCTTTCAACACATGGCAACTTGTTTTTTTTATGAGGACGGGGTGTGAGTTTCCACATTTTATGGTTTGTGCAGTGGAAGAGTTGTGCCTTTCTTTCATAGTATCTTGTGCTAACATGGCAACTTCAACATTTTTGTTTAAAGTTCAGTACGATCTGTACATTTTTCAGATGAAGTCAATGTGTTTAATTGCCACATTTATGTCTTCGACAATCATAAGGGTGCATGTGTGCTCATATGATATTTTTTGCCTTTACTATTTGCCATTTCAATTGAGCCCATGTGGCAAGCACATTTTTGTTATGTGGCAACTGCTTACTACATACATTTCATTCCCACCCTGACAATTTGGTTTGTTCTTACCTCAGCTGAATGGCTCCCGGCGATCATCAAAACGACGATGATGATTTAGTGGATGTACCTCAGCAGAATCGAGCAACTGGACATCGAAAAGATGGTGATGAGGTAACTGTCCACCCCTCCATATGTTTTTGGATACCACATCGAGCTAGCAATCGTCCGTTAGGAACTAAATTTTTCATGAAGAGTGAAAACATGGCAACAAATGATCATTTGTCTGTTTTTGTAGAAGAAGAAACATACTCGCAATAGGGCTTCGCAGGAACGCCTGACTTCATTGACCGAGGGATTTACCGACGATCAGAAGGGAGCTGCTGCTGAGATGGGTATGCATGTTCTGATGGATGTTTGGTGCAAGAATCTTGTGAACCCTGTATGCGACTGGCTTGGTGAGATTTATGACCCTTCCATGAGGGAATTTGTGATTCCGGGACGTGGAAGACTGTCGTTGGATGAGGAATCCGTGTTCTGCACTTTGGATGTGCCCCGTGGAGAGATCAAAGTCCCGTATGAGGTCAATAATAAGATCGAGGGAACATTGTTTCCCCGTTTGTTTCCTGGGTTGGAATCCATGCCGAATACGACTTTCCTGGCTGATTCGCTGCAGGCCATGACAACTCATGGCGAGGTTTTAAGATGAAGCTACTCATGTACCTCATCTCAGTTGTTTTTGCGCCGACCACTTCTCTTCGCCCAAGCAACAAATGCTTCCCCATCCTGGTGAATGATCTATCTCTTCTCCATCATTTTCTTTCAATCTTTTTTTGGCTCCGATGTCATGTGTAAGCTAGTCACTACCAGTTTTGTTGATGTTTTTTCATTTGATTTTCTGATGCGACAAATTCTTGTCCTGAAATTTGTGCCGTGCAGGCGAAACTGAAAGATGTGAAGAAGATGAATTGGTGTAAGTTCATTGCGGACTTCCTGCATGATGCATTCCCGAAAAAGATGTACCAGAAGGGTTGTCGACTACATTTAATGGTATTGTTTTACCAGTCCTTTTTTATGAACATTCTTTAACATCGTTATTTATTCATGGCAACCATGATGGTGTCATTGTGGCAACTAACATCATAACAAGATGGCAACTGCCATCATACCATGATGGCAACTAATACAAACAGATGGCAACATCTTCTTTTCTTTTTCATGCCATTCAACTTTATGATTGAAGGAACATACATTAGCTTGTTTTTCCAAGATACCATGATGGCAACTGATATTTTTTCCTATTTAAATTCTTGTACATCAGCTTATGTACGTCGACTGTCTTGATCTGTCCACCGTGGACTTCACTGGGATAGGAGGCCCGCCGCCTGCACACAAGTTTGTTGTTTCTACGTGGACTTACGATGCTGTCAAGGCGGTGCTTGCTGCAGATAGGGTAACTAATACGAAATATGGGAAACTGCAGGTTAGTTCTGTTTTATTTCTTTTCACGGCATTCTTTTCAATTTTATTGCTATACAACATATGAAAAAAATGCTCACATGGAAACTGTCTGTGACTAACAAGAGATGACTACCTTGTTAGCCATGGCTGCCTGCACAGCCATGGCCAAGCATGAACTGTTAGTTTGTGTTCATTATTCTCTCCCTCATATCCTAGCTGTTTTTTGGTTATTTCCAGCTAATGGCCAAGCATGCTATAGACTACAGCGTGTTTGGTGGGCCTCAAAACTTTGGAAAGTGGATGGACGCGCACTCAGCTCCGTCTTGTCCTACTGAGGTAATCAATGATATATATCTATGGTTTACTTTGGGTTTATTTTGATCTTGTGCACGTGAATCCAACATGGTTGCTTACTGCTGCTTCTTGTTTTGTGCACAGGCGAGGGCACCTATCGAGCATCTAATTGGGCAGTTTGCATCCAGAATGACTGGCTTGCTTGGGAAGTTGGTTGAAAGTTGGACGTCCCTCAATGGCTCTGACAGAAATGCGGTCATGAGGCAGTTCACAACATTTGTTGCAAAACGGACACATCGGCCAACTGGTTGCCGTGGTCGTTACGACTACAACAGTTCCCAGGAGCTCCCTGACACACAAGATGAACTAGATGGAGACGCTGCTCTCAACAAGGACGATGACGATGACATGGAGAACATGCAGCGCGACACCGACGATGATGAACATGTTGAAATTCGTGAAGGCGGAAAGAAAAGCGCAAGGCTGAAACAGATGCCCCCTCACCGGAGAAAGTCAAAGAACATACAGCTGCGAGAGGAAAGGGGGTGTCGCCATCAAAGAGGGGGAGGGCTCCACAGGATGTTGGGCAGGGTTCTCCGGGCAAGAGGTCTAGGACCGATCCTGTAGCTGCTAGGAGGAGGTTCGACTTATATTTTTCAGTGTTTTGTTTTGCCTGTCTTGTTGAAAAGATTGACCCCTTTTTTGAATTTGCTTTTGGTAAGCGTGGCAATGATTTTCCTGTCTGAAACTTGGCATCTTTTGTTGCCACTTTTCTTATATGTGCAGTGAGGCGTCAGCTGGTGGACGAGCAGTTATGAAGAAACAAGCACCAACGCTAACCCGTGCTTCTGCTCGATTGAAAAAGGGTGCCCCCATTCCTGGTGACACCCATTCCACCAGGTCATCTCCTCGTACGACGACATCCAACACCGGGGATCCTGTCGTGTCGCCAGACTTGAGGAAGCCAGTCAAGAAGTAGGTTATCCCTATTCTTTTTCATTGCCACAGTTCTACGTTTTCGCTTTTCAATGCAGTTGTTCAGCTTGCCACATGGGTTAATGCCATCAGTCCCACATGGCAACTACTGGTTTTTCCTATCATCTCTCTCTTTTTTCAACTGCATGGCAACTCCTTCTTGTTTTTGCATGGCAAACCTGGCACTTCACACATTTCATTCATTTTTTTGAGATGGTTACAATTACAAAAAAGAATTGTTCATTTTCTTAATACTTTCCATGTGCTTTTTCTTAGCAGGGTGAAGAAGACTACTACACGCGCGACCACTCATATCATCAGGGACCCACTCGAACGCCTTCGATCAAAGCTGTCGACTGATACGTCTCTAACGTATCTATAATTTTTGATTGTTCCATGCTATTATATTACCCGGTTTGGATGTTTATGGGATTTATTTTATACATTTATATCATTTCTGGGACTAACCTACTAACCGGAGGCCCAGCCCGTCTTGCTGTTTTTTTGCATATTTCAGTATTTCGAAGAAAAGGAATATCAAACGGAATCCAAACGGAATGAAACCTTTGGGAGCGTGATTTTTGGAACGAACGTGATCCGGAGAACTTGGAGTGCAAGCCAAGAAGCAGCCAAGGCGGCCACGAGATAGGAGGGCGCGCCCACCCCTCCTGGGCGCGTCCCCCTGTCTCGTGGACCCCTCGGGCGGCCACCGACGTACTTCTTCCTCCTATATAAGCCTACATACCCCGAAAACATCCAGAGAGCCACTGAAGAAATATTTCCACCATTGTAACCTTCTGTATCCATGAGATCCCATCTTGGAGCCGTCGTCGGCATTCTGCCGAAGGGGGAATCCACCATGGAGGGCTTCTACATCAACACCATAGCCCCTCCAATGAGTTGTGAGTAGTTTATCACAGACCTTTGGGTCCATAGTTATTAGCTAGATGGCTTCTTCTCTCTTTTTGGATCTCAATACAATGTTCTCCCCCTCTCTTGTGGATATCTATTCGATGTAATCTCTTTTTGTGGTGTGTTTGTCGAGATCCAATGAATTCTGGGTTTATGATCAAGTTTATCTATGAATAATGTTTGAATCTCCTCTGAATTCTTTTATGTATGATTGAGTTATCTTTGCAAGTCTCTTCGAATTATCGGTTTGGTTTGGCCTACTAGATTGATCTTTCTTGCCATGGGAGAAGTGCTTAGCTTTGGGTTCAATCTTGCGGTGTACTTACCCAGTGACAGAAAGGGTTGCAAGGCACGTATTGTAATGTTGCCATCGAGGATAAAAGGATGGGGTTTATATCATATTACTTGAGTTTATCCCTCTACATCATGTCATCTTTCTTAATGCGTTACTCTGTTCTTATGAACTTAATACTCTAGATGCATGCTAGATAGCGGTCGATGTGTGGAGTAATAGTAGTAGATGCACGCAGGAGTCGGTCTACTTATCACGGATGTGATGCCTATATACATGATCATGCCTAGATAATCTCATAATTATTTGCTTTTCTATCAATTGCTCGACAGTAATTTGTTCACCCACCGTAATACTTATGCTATCTTGAGAGAAACCTCTAGTGAAACCTACGGCCTCTGGGTCTATCTTTTATCATATAAGCTTTCAATCTACTTCTATTTGCATCTTTATTTCTGCATCTATATTATAAAATACCAAAAATATATTTATCTTATCATATTATCTCTATCAGATCTCACTTTTGCAAGTGGTCGTGAAGGGATTGACAACCCCTTTATCGCGTTGGTTGTGAGTTCTTTGTTTGTTTGTGTAGGTTCGTGGGACTTGTGAGGAGCCTCCTACTGGATTGATACCTTGTTCTCAAAAACTGAGGGAAATACTTACGCTACTGTGCTGCATCACCCTTTCCTCTTCAAGGAAAACCAACGCAAGCTCAAGACGTAGAAAGAAGGATTTCTGGCGCCGTTGCCGGGGAGGTCTTCGCTCAAGTCAAGACATATGAAGTACCCATCACAAACTCATCTCCCTCGCATTTACATTATTTTCCATTTGCCTATCGTTTTCCTCTCCCCCACTTCACCCTTGCCGTTTTATTTGCCCTCTCTTTTGCAATCTCCTCTCTTTTCCGCTTGCCTTCTTCTTCACCTCTCTTTCGCTTGCCTTTTTCTGTTTTCTTTTGTGTTGGATTACTTGTCGCCATGGCGCAAGATAATACCAAATTGTGTGATTTCTCCAATACCAATAATAATGATTTCCTTAGTACTCTGATTGCTCCTCTTAATGATGTTGAGTCTTGTGAAATCAATGTTGCTTTGCTGAATCTTGTTATGAAAGATCAATTTTGTTGATTTGTGTGAGATGCAAAAGAAAAAAGATATGGATAATGATATTGTTAAATTGAAGTTATTTCCGTTTTCACTTAGAGATCGTGCTAAAGTTTGGTTTTCGTCTTTGCCTAAAAATAGTATTGATTCTTGGAACAAGTGCAAAGATGCTTTTTTCTCTAAGTATTTTCCTCCCACTAAGATCATCTCGCTTAGGAAAGATATTATGAATTTTAAACAACTTCATCATGAGCATGTTGCCCAATCTTGGAAAAGAATGAAATTAATGATTCGCAATTGCCCTACTCATGGTTTGAATTTATGGATGATCATACATAATTTTTATGTCGGTTTAAACTTTGATTTTAGAAATCTTTTAGATTTAGCGGTTGGAGGCATGTTTATGGAAATCACTTTAGTAGATGCTACAAAACTTCTTGATAATATTACGGCTAATTATTCTCAATGGCAGACTGAACGATCTACTAGTAAAAAAGTGCATGCTATAGAAGAAATTAATGTTTTGAGTGGAAAGATGGATGAGCTTATGAGATTGTTTGCTACTAAGAGTTATTCTATTGATCCCAATGATATGCCTTTATCTACCTTGATTGAGAATAATAATGAATCTGTGGATGTAAATTTTGTTGGTAGGAATAATTTTGGAAACAATGCTTATAGAGGAAACTTTAATCCTAGACCGTTCCCTAGCAATTCCTCTAATAATTATGGAAATTCCTACAATAATTTTTATGGTAATTTTAGTAAGATGCCCTCTGATTTTGAAAATAGTGTGAAAGAATTTATGATCTCTCAAAAGAATTTTAATGCTTTACTTGAAGAAAAATTGCTCAAAGTTGATGATTTGGCTAGGAACGTTGATAGACTTTCACTCGATGTTGATTCTTTGAAACTTAGATCTACTCCTCCTAAGCATGATATCAATGAGTCTCTCAAAGCTATGAGAAGTTCCATTTACAAGTGCAAAGAAAGAACCGCTAGATTGCGTGCTAAGAAAGATTGCTTTATAAAAGCGTGTTCTTCTAGTTTCTATGAAAATAATGATGAAGATCTTAAAGTTATTGATGTATCCCCTATTAGATCCTTATTTTGCAATATGAATCTTGATAATAATGGGACTAGAAGTGAATCAACCTTTTTTTTAAAAGCGTTCCGATAATTTGGAGTTTTTAGATCTTGATGCTAAATTTGGTAAAAGTGCAATTGGAGAGGTCAAAACTTTAAATAGTATTGAACCCACTATCTCGGATTTCAAGCAATTTTATTATGATAATTGTTCTTTAGAAAGTTGTATTTCCTTGTTGGAATCCGTTGTTAATTCTCCTCATGCTTATAGTCAAAATAAAGCCTTTACCAAACATATTGTTGATGCCTTGATGCAATATTTTGATGAAAAACTTAATTTGGAAGTTTCTATACCTAGAAAACTTAATGATGAGTGGGAACCTACTATAAAGATTAAAATTAAAGATTATGAGTGTTTTTCTTTGTGTGATTTGGGTGCTAGTGTTTCCACGATTCTGAAAACTTTATGTGATATTCTAGGTTTCCATGATCTTGATGATTGCTCTTTAAATTTGCACCTTGCGGATTCCACCATTAAAAAGCCAATGGGAAAGATCAATGATGTTCTAATTGTTGAAAATAGAAATTTGGTGCTCTTTGATTTTATCGTTCTTGATATAGATTGCAATCTTTCTTACCCTATTATTCTTGGTAGACCTTTCCTTAGAACGATTGGTGCGATTATTGATATGAAGGAAGGGAATATTAGATTCCAATTTCCATTAAAGAAAGGCATGGAGCACTTTCCAAGAAAGAAATTCAAATTACCCTATGAATCCATTATGCGAGCTACTTATGAATCAAGTGCCAAAGATGGCACTACTTAGATCTATCTTCGCTTTTATGCCTAGCTAGGGGCGTTAAACGATAGCGCTAGTTGGGAGGCAACCCAATTTTCTTTGTGTTTCTTGTTTTTGTTCCTGTTTAGTAATAAATTTTGCATTTACTTTCTGTTTAGATGTGTTTTCATGTTTTATTTAGTGTTTGTGCCAAGTAGAACCTATAGGATAACCTATGATATGAGTTGATTTGATTCTGCTGAAAAACAGAAACTTTGCGCTCACGAGAAAAAATTCAATAAATCACAGGAACGTGATTTTGCATTGATTCTTTTTGATTCTGTTCAATAAACAAATTGTTTAGGACTTCATAGTTTGGTAGGATTTTTAAGGTTCCAGAAGTTTGCGTTAGCTACAGATTGCTACAGACTATTCTGTTTTTGATAGATTCTGTTTTTCGTGTGTTGTTTGCTTATTTTGATGCATCTATGGCTAGTATGTAAGGGTACGAACCATAGAGAACTTGGAATAAAGTAGGTTTAAAACCAATATAAATAAAGAATGAGTTCATTATAGTAACTTATGTGGTGGTTTTGTTTTCTTTCACTAACGGAGCTTATGATATTTCCTGTTGAGTTTTGTGTTGTGAAGTTTTCAAGTTTTGGGTAAAGATTTGATGGACTATGGAATAAGGAGTGGCAAAAGCCTAAGCTTGGGGATTCCCCCAGAAGGCATCCCCTCTTTCGTCTTCGTTCATTGGTAACTTTACTTGGAGCTATATTTTTATTCGCCACATGATATGTGTTTTGCTTGGAGCGTCGTGTATTATATTAGTCTTTGCTTTTTAGTTTACCACAATCATCCTTTTTGTACACACCTTTTGGGAGAAGCCCACTTGATTAGAATTTGCTATGTGCTTCACTTATATCTTTTGAGCTTGATTAGAATTTACTATGTGCTTCACTTATATCTTTTGAGCTAGATAGTTTTTGCTCTACTACTTCACTTATATCTTTTAGAGCACGGCGGTGGATTAATTTTGAAGAAATTGCTAGTCTCTCATGTTTCACTTATATTATTTTGAGAGTCTCTTAGAATAGCATGGTATTTGCTTTACTTATGAATTTGGTCCTCGAATGATGAGCATCCAAGTTGGGTATAATAAAAACTATCATAGAAAGTGCATTAAACACTAGGATCAATTTGATGCTTGATAATTGTTTTGAGATATAAAGGTAGTAATGCTAGAGTCATGCTAGTGGATAATTATGAAATTTAGAAATACTTGTGTTGAAGTTGGCAAGTCCCGTAGCATGCACGTATGGTAAAAGTTGTGTGACAAATTTGTTGCATAAGGTGCTCTTTTGATTGTCTTCCTTATGAGTGGCAGTCGGGGACGAGCGATGGTCTTTTCCTACCAATCTATCCCTCTAGGGGCATGCGTAGTAGTACTTTGCTTCGAGGGCTAAGTAGACTTTTGCAATAAGTATATGAGTTCTTTATGACTAATGTGAGTCCATGGATATACGCACACTCATCCTTCCACTATTCTAGCCTCTATTTTACCGCGCAATTTTCGTCGGTAACATGCACCCATTATTTACCTTCCTCAAAACAGCCACAATACCTACCTATTATGGCATTTCCATAGCCATTCTGAGATATATTGCCATGCAACTTTCCACCGTTCCGTTTATTATGACACGCTCCATCATTGTCATATTGCTCCTTGCATGATCATGTAGTTGACATCGTATTTGTGGCCAAGCCACCTTCATAATTTTCATACATGTCACTCTTGATTCACTGCATATCCCGGTACACCGCCTACGGCATTCATATAGAGTCATATCTTGTTCTAGCTTTGAGTTGTAATTCTTGAGTTGTAAATCAATAAAAGTGTGATGATCTTCATTATTAGAGCATTGTCCTAGTGAGGAAAGGATGATGAAGACTATGATTCCCCCACAAGTCAGGATGAGACTTCGGACTTTATAAAAATAAAAGAGGCCAAGGAAGCCCACCAAAAAGATAAAAAAGAGATAAAAAGAAAAAAAGGAAAAAGAAAAAAGAAAAATAAAAAAATAAAATGAGAGAAAAAGAGAGAAGGGACAATTGCTACTATCTCTTTTCCACACTTGTGCTTCAAAATAGCACCATGATCTTCATGATAGAGAGTCTCCTATGTTGTCACTTTCATATACTAGTGGGAATTTTTCATTACATAACTTGGCTTGTATATTCCAAGGATGGGCTTCCTCAAAATGCCTTAGGTCTTCGTGAGCAAACAAGTTGGATGCATACCCACTTAGTTTCTTTTGTTGAGCTTTCATACATTTATAGCTCTAGTGCACCCGTTGCATGGCAATCCCTACTCACTCACATTGATATCTGTTAATGGGCCTATCCATAGCCCGTTGATATGCCTAGTTGATGTGAGACTATCTTCTCCCTTTTTGTCCTTACAACCACCACCATAGACCACCATAGTGCTATGTCCATGGCTTGCGCTCATGTATTGCGTAGGAGTTAAAAAAAGCTGAAGCGCGTTAAAAAGTATGAACCAATTGCTCGGCTCGTCATCGGGGTTGTACATGATGGGAGTATTTTGTGTAATGAAAATGAAGCATGGCCTAACTATATGATTTTGTAGGGATAAGCTTTCTTTGGCTATGCTATTTTGATAGGACATGATTATTTGTTAGTATGCTTCAAAGTATTATTATTTTTATATTTTATAAGCTTTTATCTTGAATCATTTGGATCTGAACATTCATGCCACAATAAAGAAAATTACATTGAGAATTATGCTAGGTGGCACTCCACATCAAAAATTCTGTAATTAAGCTTGGGGATGCTTGATACGTCTCCAACGTATCTATAATTTTTGATTGTTCCATGCTATTATATTACCTGTTTTGGATGTTTATGGGCTTTATTTTATACATTTATATCATTTTTGGGACTAACCTACTAACCGGAGGCCCAGCCCGTATTGCTGTTTTGTTTTTTGCATATTTCAATATTTCGAAGAAAAGGAATACCAAACGGAGTCCAAATGGAATGAAACCTTCAGGAGCGTGATTTTTGGAACGAACGTGATCCGGAGAACTTGGAGTGCAAGCCAAGAAGCAGCTGAGGCGGCCACGAGATAGGAGGGCGCGCCCACCCCTCCTGGGTGCGTCCCCCTGTCTCGTGGACCCCTCGGGCGGCCACCAACGTACTTCTTCCTCCTATATAAGCCTACATACCCCGAAAACATCTAGAGAGCCATCGAAGAAATATTTCCACCACCGTAACCTTCTGTATCCGTGAGATCCCACCTTGGAGCCGTCGCCGGCGTTCTGCCGGAGGGGGAATCCACCACAGAGGGCTTCTACATCAACACCATAGCCCCTCCAATGAGTTGAGAGTATTTTACCATAGACCTTTGGGTCCATAGTTATTAGCTAGATGGCTTCTTCTCTCTTTTTGGATCTCAATACAATGTTCTCCCCCTCTCTTGTGGAGATCTATTCGATGTAATCTCTTTTTGCGGTGTGTTTGTCGAGATCCGATGAATTGTGGGTTTATGATCAAGTTTATCTATGAATAATATTTGAATCTCCTCTGAATTCTTTTATGTATGATTGAGTTATCTTTGCAAGTCTCTTCGAATTATCGGTTTGGTTTGGCCTACTAGATTGATCTTTCTTGCCATGGGAGAAGTGCTTAGCTTTGGGTTCAATCTTGCGGTGTCCTTACCTAGTGACAGAAAGGGTTGAAAGGCACGTAATGTATTGTTGCCATCGAGGATAAAAAGATGGGGTTTATAGCATATTTCTTGAGTTTATCCCTCTACATCATGTCATCTTTCTTAATGTGTTACTCTGTTCTTATGAACTTAATACTCTGGATGCATGCTGGATAGCGGTCGATGTGTGGAGTAATAGTAGTAGATGCACGCAGGAGTCGGTCTACTTATCACGGATGTGATGCCTATATACATGATCACGCCTAGATAATCTCATAATTATTCACTTTTCTATCAATTGCTCGACAGTAATTTGTTCACCCGCCGTAATACTTATGCTAACTTGAGAGAAGCCTCTAGTGAAACCTATGGCCCCCGGGTCTATCTTTTATCATATAAGCTTTCAATCTACTTTTATTTGCATCTTTATTTTCTGCATCTATATTATAAAGTACCAAAAATATATGTATGTTGTCATATTATCTCTATCAGATCTCACTTTCGCAAGTGGCCGTGAAGGGATTGACAACCCCTTTATCCCGTTGGTTTCGAGTTCTTTGTTTGTTTGTGTAGGTTCGTGGGACTTGTGAGAATCCTCCTACTGGATTGATACCTTGGTTCTCAAAAACTGAGGGAAATACTTACGCTACTGTGCTGCATCACCCTTTCCTCTTCAAGAAAAACCAACTCAAGCTCAAGACGTAGCATCGATAGGTGGCAACTCAGATGTTCATGAGGCGCTAGTTGACAAAACTGCTGGTGCACCGTCAACTGTTCCCACTAGCTCTGACGCAAGCGGACGACCATCTCTGCCGGTTGCAGATGTGTAGGCTACAACAACAGGCATCCGTACATCTGGGAGTGATGAGTCGGTATCAGCCAGGACTGCTGAAATATTGCCCACCCTATTGGCAATGAAAGATGCTGCTATGAGCCATGCCACCTGATCAGCAAGTGTTGAAGTGGACGCCCCCGAGACCAACCCAAGCAAGGATGATTCCTGCTCATCTGACACGGATTCCAAGCACGTGTTCGGTGGCACTCCTGTGTCCACGACCGAAGTTGCTGAGGCGACAGTTCCAGCGATATGCCATCCACATGTGAGAGTCTTGGCACAATAGCTCCAGTTCCTGTTGGTGCAGAGGTTAATTGCTAAGGCGACCATTTCGCGAGCTGGTCTTCCGCCTAGGCATCGTAGCCCTGCAAGCAATCAACAGACATACCCAACAAATCAGCTGTAGCTAGGAGCAGCGTAGATGACTCTGGTTATGTTCCTGCGTCCACACTATTCCCACCACCTGCCACAAGCAATGTTACAGAGAAACTGGTAGACCGGAGTACAACTGAGCCAGGTGTCAAGCCGGGCATGGCTGATGGAGGTGAATGTCTGGAGCAGTCTGCGTCTTTACCCGCCGTGGAGAACCCGCGCTTAAATATGTGCACTTCTAAACTCCTAGTCAACATTGGTGTCCCCTACAGCCCCAACAAGAGGATTGTGAACAAATCTACGACCGTCACCGCTGACAGCATGCCCCGCCCCACGAATAAGCCTGATGATTCTGCAACGGGCGATTCAGAAATGTTTGTCGATCTTTCACCCTTGGATTCTGCCCCGGAAATTGTTCACGGTGCAGCCAGTAGGTAGGAGAGGCACCCAATGGCCTTCACCCCACCGAGCTTTAGCCTTGGCATCAGTCCAAATCAACCAGTGGTGCAAGATCCTACACCAGTTGCTTTTGCTTTCCCGACAGGCATGACCGCAATGATGGCGCAGCCAATGGTCGAGGGCAGGAAGGCTGTCAAGTTCGCAGAGTCGATCGTCCAAGGTACATTTCTTCTGCGCTTACCATTTTCTCGTATACATCTGTGTAGTCTTACTTTTGTCCCAGGTAATTTTTTGGGGGTTCTCACTTGTGATGGTAACTGTTATGTGATGCCATGGCAACTAGATTTTGCTGCACCACGACACCTACATTTTTTGTTGCCATGCTGTTTTTTTCCATTCGGCAACCACATGTCAACTGAAGTTGATAGAAACATGGCAACTGCACTTGTGTTCCACATGGCAACTGCACTTGTTTCCACATGGCAACCACAGTACACTACACATGGCAGCTGGATTTACTGCAGCATGCGACCTGCAAATTTTGTTTTCCACGATGAATTTTTCATTCGGCAACCACACGGCAACTGGAGTTGACATAACATGGCAACTGCACTTGCTTTCACATGGCAACTATAGTGCAATACACATGGCAACTGGATTTGCCTACACATGGCAAACTCCCTACTTGTTGTACCTACATTTCATATCATGCCCCTTTTCATTTTCACACTACATTTGTTCTGTTTTCCATGCATCCTAACCCACTTTTTGATCCTTGCAGCCACCCCTGAGGAGATTTCGCCTTCATTTGATGAAGCTTACCGCAGGATTGAGGAGGCAGCATTGCAGAGGAGGTCCTCATGAGGTCAGGGGCAATCAAGTTCGAACGCGACTGCTGAAGACGGTATCTGAGGATACCATTAGAAGTGCCACTGTCGGTGTCAAAACCGGTGGATCTCGGGTAGGGGGTCCCAAACTGTGCGTCTAGGCGGATGGTAATAGGAGACAAGGGACACGATGTTTTACCCAGGTTCAGGCCCTCTTGATCGAGGTAAAACCCTACGTCCTGCTTGATTGATATTGATGATGTGGGTATTACAAGAGTAGATCTACCACGAGATCAAGGAGGCTAAACCCTAGAAGCTAGCCTATGGTATGATTGTTGTTCGTCCTACGGACTAAAGCCATCCGGTTTATATAGACACCAGAGAGGGCTAGGGTTACACAGAGTTGGTTACAATGGTAGGAGATCTACATATCCGTATCGCCAAGCTTGCCTTCCACGCCAAGGAAAGTCCCATCCGGACACGAGACGAAGTCTTAAATCTTGTATCTTCATAGTCTTGGAGTCCGACCGATGATGATAGTCTGGCTATCCGGATACCCCCTAGTCCAGGACTCCCTCAGTAGCCCCTGAACCAGGCTTCAATGACGATGAGTCCCGCGCATGTTGTCTTTGGCATTGCAAGGCGGGTTCCTTCTCCGAATAATTTATAGAAGATTGTGAACGCCAGGATAGTGTCCGGCTCTGCAAAATAAATTCCACATACCACCGTAGAGAGAATGATATTTACACAAGTTCAATCTGCTGACGTATTTGGTGGTGTGATGTCACACCACTACCAAGCCTTTACTCGAATCGTTTTTATTGTACCACCTCAGCGCATTTAGCGAAGCGGTTTCCTTGGCACGTCTTGTCGAAGCGGAGATTGTGTTCCCCTTATTCCGGGATTCCCATCAATACGGACGTGGGTAACCCAACCGCGCCATTGATTGCGGCGCTTGGGGAATAAGCGAGTTTTATCAGGCCGGTGGGGACGCATGTTTCCGTCCGCCCATATAAGGGGATAAAGATCCAACCCTTTTACCTGCACCTTCTTCCTCCTTGGCTTATCCATCTCCGCGAACTCGAGCTCCAGCGCCCAAGTCCGCACATCTCACCTCAACCTTCTCCAACTATGTACGGAGCGGGAGGCAAGTGGATGGCCTCCTCCGTTACGGAGGGGCACATCCAAAAGCTGCGCAGCGCCGGATATCTGTCCAGCGACATCGCGCACTGGCTCCCCGACGAGGGAGAGCTCATCCCCACCCCCAAGCCCCACGAGAGGGTAGTATTTCTTCCCCATTTCCTCCGCGGACTGAGCTTCCCACTCCATCCCTTTGTTCGGGGGCTCATGTTCTACTATGGCCTGGATTTCCATGATCTGGTCCCGAATTTTATCCTCAATATCTCGGCGTTTATCGTCGTGTGTGAGGCCTTCCTCTGCATCCATCCCCACTTCGGCTTGTGGCTCAAGACCTTCAGTATCAACCCGAAGGTGGTAAAGGGCAGCCAAGCGGAGTGCGGAGGCGCCATGGTGGGCAAGATGCCCAACGTTACTTGGCTGGAGGCCACTTTCGTGGAAACCATTAAGGGGTGGCAATCGGGGTGGTTCTACATCACCGAGCCGCGTGACCCTGAATGGGCAGCGGCCCCCGAATTCAGATCTGGCATCCCCATACGGCTCACCTCCTGGAAAGAGAGCGACCGAACATGGGGTGATTCGGAGGAGCTGACCGGACTCCAAGCCTGCATCAAAAAGCTAGTGAACAAGAAGCTCAAGCTTGTCAACGTAGTCCAGGTCATGCTTGTCCGCCGGATTCTCCCGTGCCAACGACGGGGCTTTAGTATGTGGGAGTTCGATTCGGCGCAGCACCAGACTTTGAGCGGGCTCTTCGACACCACGTACGAAGATGTCTGGAGGGTGCTGTTTAAAGGTGCTGAGGCCCCCGCGTCTGCTACCGAAGATCGCGGATTCAGCTCGCAGCGTCCGGCTAGCGAGGTAAGTCATTTTGCCCTTTATGAGACACTTGTTTTCCATAGTTTGACTCTATGCGGGATCTAAACTCCCTCTCCATTGATAGGACTGGCTGAAGAAGGCTGAACAGACTATCTGTCCGGCCCCATTGCCAGAGGACCCAGCGGACGCCCGCTTAACGGGGCTGCTGGCTCCGGCACCCCACGTGGTGCCGGAGAAGAAGGCCAAGAAGAAGGCCACGGGCACTCAGAAGAGTTCCCGTTTTCAGGTGTCATCGGACGATGACTCCGAGGCGGACTCCTCCCACAAAGGCGAGGAGGAGAAGAAGAAGGCCTCTCCCCCATCAGGGGGAGGGAAGAAAAGGAAGGCTTCCCCAACACGGAAGGCTGAAGGGTCCAAGAAGGGAAAGACTGTTCCCCCGGACTGCTCCGCCAACGCCAGTGATGACGACCAGGATTGGCCTCCAAGGGCCAAGCCCCTAGCGAGATTGTAAGTATCCGGACTCCCGAATAACTTCATGATTTTTCTTTTCGCCACATAGTGTCTTTCTAATGCCGCATACAACCCTGCAGTCCGCCCAGGGATGATTTTCCCGCTTCATTGAGCGGGTCCTTGGGTGTGTCGGATATGGATTCCCTGCCGACCGCCTCCACCCCCCGTGATGCGGACGATGCCGAGGTGGGATCCCAGGAAGGGACCCGCCAGGAGGGGGAGGCCCCGGAGGTGCCGCAGGGCAACCTCCCGGACTTTGTGCCGGACTCCGCACCAGAACCTGAAGTGGCTCCGGAGTCCGACGGGCAGCCCCTTCGTAAGAAGGGCAAGACCACGACGCCAGCGGCCTCCGTCCAACCGGAGGCGCCGGATAGCTTGCTGGAGGCGCTCAACGGCGCCTCCATTGAAGAGGAACACCGCACCTTCATGAGTGCAGCGATTCAGAAGGTTCAGCTCGCCAAGAGCGGGCTGACCGAAGCCTGCAGCAGCCTTCTAACAGGCTTTGAGGTAAGAATTTTGATATATGTAGAATAGTACCGCATAGACAGTAGCCCCTGATGCTCGGTTCGGTATTCGGAAAGAAAAGCCGGACTAAGGATCTAAAAAGATATACACAGGAGTCATGAAATATGTCAATATGGGGTTGCAGGCTGTGCTGCTGACCTCTGCCGCACTAACTGCGGAGGTCAATACTTCGAAGCAAAGCCTCGAGCGGTCCGAGCACGAGCTCAGCCGTGCCAAGAAGCAGCTCGAGGACAAGGAAGGTGAATAACACTGTATTAAGATTGTACCTTACAGAAAAGGATTTGGTTGCAAGAAAATTGACAAGGATAACATGGGTATTGCAGGTGCCACGACCGAGGTGGCGATCCTGAAGGAGGCGGTGTCCGCGGCCGAACGTAATGCGGCCGTGGAGCGCACCGAGCGAGAGAAGCAGGAGGCGCGGGTGGCGGAGGTACATCAAGAGCTCCAGGATCTCGTGGAAAAACATGAGAGCCTGGAGTGTGACTCGAAGACTCGAGAGTCTGAGCTTGCATCGGCTCTTGAGAGTGCCAGAGCCGCTAAGGCCGAAGCCTACAAGGCCCTCCAAGAAATCGAGGCGTTGAAGAAAATAGCAGTGGGTAAGGCATTTTTCATGCAAAGTAAGCATGTGAGTGTGAATTACCTATTACTTACCCGAATTTGGAGCTCTCCAGGAGCGTTCGCAGATCTTCCTCACAGCGTGTCCGATGCTGCCGCTTTCTACCGGGCCGAGGAGGGGATCTCAACGGAGAAGGTCTTCTGGTCTCAGTATGCTGAGGCCGGACATCCGGTGCCCTTAGCGACCAGCTGAAGCAGCTGGTCGAGCTCCACAAGGTGGCCGAACAGGCCATGAGGGTCCTCATAGTTCGGTTGTGGCCTAAGGAGGCTGTGCCTGGGAGCTACTTCGGCCTGGTGCGGCGGCTGGTGGATGCGTGTCCATGGGTTGAAGTCATCAAGCACTCCGCCTGTATTGAAGGTGCCCGTCGGGCCCTTGCCCGCGCAAAGGTGCACTCGGGCAAGATGGATGCTGAGAAGCTTGTGACGGACGTGCCACTGCTGGGCAAGGAGTATCGTACTCCCGAGATGTATTATAAGACTGTTCTGAAGGGTGCCCGCACTATTGCGGGTGAGTGCTCCAAAGATGTAATATATGAGTAGACTCGCATTTTGTTATCCTGTGCGCTGAAAACTTTGTTCATATGCGCTAAGCAACGCTTGTTAATTTAAAATATTACCTTCTATGCGGCCGTTTATCAAATCTGAGAGATGGCAAGTCGTCGGCTTCGGCCCCCATGCCACGAGTGTTGGGGTGTTCGGGATAAATTTGAGCGCTCTTGTTCCCATTTTTGGGTCCATCTAGGGAGGCGCTCAACACAACGAACAAGGCAACCGGACTTATAATGCTTGAACACTCTCACTTAGCCATAGAATTCTATAATTTTAAATTTCGGCGAAGCCCCTAGTGTTCGGAAGGCCGAATTTGGGGCGCTATCCACGCCTGGACCGGACAAAGCCGGTTCCTCGCTCTAAGCGGCATAAGTCTTTAGGGACTCGAAAAAAACCTCTCGAACAGCGACCGGCTCTCGCCTCATCATGACGATCAGTTTTAGCTTTCTCCACTGAGGCGCTCGCCCAACTCAACTGGGGCGCAATCGCAGTGGTTCTCCCAGTGCTACCTTAGCCGATACAACGGAACATAAGGTACCAAAACATGGGAGCCGGGCAAACCCAACTATTGACCCAAGACATGATTCGGAGCCGATGCATATAATGTTATATGTTCGGGGTGCCGCACTTGTGAAAGTGTTCGGACTTATCGCACCATGATACGGGAAACATAAGCCCCTGGTGTATTTAGCCGTACCAAAGTGTACGGATGCAACATGTCATAAATGATCATATGTATAAGAAAGGAATGCAATTGTAAGCAAAAAGGTGCATTGCTTATTCAAGAAATACTGTTGTGAATGCAGAACGATACAAATGGTGCGATAAGCAAGGGATGGGACTATTAAACATGTCCCCCTCCAGGGGTAGGCTGCGGAATGGTGTATAAAACAGATTTAAGGCTCATAATGGAGACCACCTGGATACTTGTCGTAGCCTTTCTCCTTCCCTGGCTGTTGCATCGTGAGTTCGGCAGGTCTACTGCCGGACAGGGCCTCTAATGAACGGGGTCCTGCGGGTAAAGAAAAAAGAAAATAAAAAGGAACGACACACTTGAGAGCCCCTGGTGTGGTTAAGCCGCATTCTGGGCCTATCGTGGTCGTGCCCCTCCCCTAGGCCCATGGTATCTTCAGAGCGTAATGATGTACGCGAAGGACCCGTCTTGAAATTTTGTAGGGGCTGGGGTTGGGGCCGCATTGCTACGCGTGCTCGAAACGTGCCAGGTGGTCTTGTTGTAGGTTACTCCGGGCGCGTTTAGCCGTGTCCGGTCGCTTGACGGCCGGACTCGAGAATTGCCTTAAGAGGCTGCACTGTACTTCTGCCGCGAGAGCCGCTGTATGTTCCTCCATTCGGAGAGAGCGTTCCGTGTTTCCATTGACCATGATGACTCCTCGAGGGCCTGACAACTTGAGCTTAAGGTATGCGTAGTGCGGTACCACGTTGAATTTTGCAAATGCGGTGCGTCCGAGCAGAGCATGATAGCCGCTGCGGAACGGAACTATGTCGAAGATTAACTCTTCGCTTCGGAAGTTATTCGGGGATCCGAATACCACTTCCAGTGTAACTGAGCCTGTACAATTGGCCTCTACACCTGGTATGACGTCTTTAAAGGTCGTCTTTGTAGGTTTAATCCTTGAGGGGTCTATGCCCATTTTGCGCACTGTATCCTGATAAAGCAGGTTCAGGCTGCTGCCGCCGTCCATCAGGACTCTGGTGAGGTGAAATCCATCAACGGTTGGGTCTAAAACCAATGCGGCAAATCCTCCGTGGCGGATGCTGGTGGGGTGGTCCCTTCAGTCAAAAGTGATTGGGCAGGAGGACCATGGATTGAACTTTATTGCAACTGGCTCCATCGCGTATACATCCCTGAGTGCACGCTTCTGCTCCCTTTTGGGTATGTGGGTTGCGTATATCATGTTCACCGTCCGCACTTGTGGGGGGAAACCCTTCTGTCCTCTATTGTTTGGCGGTTGGGTCTCGTCCTTGTCATCGCTATGTAGCCCCTTGTCATTGTTTTCGGCAATTAACTTGCCTGCCTGCTTGAATACCCAACAGTCCCTATTGGTGTGGTTAGCTGGCTTTTCGGGGGTGCCGTGTATCTGGCACGAGCGGTCGAGTATTCGGTCCAAATTGGACGGACCCGGAGTAGTTCTTTTGAATGGCTTTTTCCGTTGACCGGGTTTAGAGCCTCTGAATCCGGCATTGACTGCCGTATCCTCACTATTGTCGCCGTTAATGCGGCGTTTGTTTTTGTTGCGATGCGGCCTGCCATTGCGGTCCTTGATATCCGGACCGCCAGAATTTTTACTGAGGTTGTTGCTACGTGCTAGCCAGTTGTCCTCGCCCGCACAGAAGCGGGTCATGAGTGATGTGAGGGCTGCCATGGATTTCGGCTTTTCCTGTCCCAGGTGCCGGGCAAGCCACTCGTCGAGGATGTTATGTTTGAAAGCCGCGAGGGCCTCCGCATCCGGGCAATCGATGATTTGATTTTTCTTGGTTAAGAACCGTGTCCAGAATTGTCTGGCCGATTCGTGTGGCTGCTGAATTATATGGCTTAGGTCGTCAGCGTCTGGTGGTCGCACGTACGTGCCTTGGAAGTTATCAAGGAATGCGGCTTCCAGGTCTTCCCAACTCCCAATTGACTCTGCTGGCAAGCTGTTAAGCCAATGACGGGCTGGTCCTTTAAGCTTGAGGGGGAGATATTTGATGACGTGGAGATCATCACCGCGGGCCATGTGGATATGAAGGAGATAGTCCTCGATCCAAACCGCGGGGTCTGTTGTGCCATCATAAGATTCAATGTTCATGGGTTTAAACCCTTCAGGGATTTGATGATCCATTACTTCATCTGTGAAGCATAGTGGGTGTGCGGCACCTCTGTATTGGGCGATATCACGACGGAGTTCAAAAGAGCTTTGTACATTTTGTTCGGCCCGGCCGGACTTACTGTGTCCGGCGTGATGGTTGTCGTCACGTATCATGGGGCGCCCACGCGATCCATAGATCGATCTTGATTGTCTTGCCTTATCCTCCAATATATCTCGCAAGTCCAGAGCATTCCCCTGTGGCCTGGTGCTTTTCGAGCGATGCCGGGGTACGATTCTGGCGCAGGGCCTAGAGGCCTCTCTGTCGCGGCCACGGGGTGGTCGGTCAGCCGTATTGTCTGCTAGTGATGCAGGTTCATATGCCTCCTCCTCTAATCGGGGGAGCAGCTTGCGTTTAGGGTAGCTTTTGGAGGGGCGGTCGAGCTCATGCTCTTCGGCCGCAAGGACTTCAGTCCATCTGTCGGCTAGCAGATCTTGATCAGCTCTAAGCTGCTGCTGCTTTTTCTTAAGGCTATTTGCCGTGGCCATAAGCCTGCGTTTAAAACGCTCTTGTTCGACGGGATCCTCAGGCACGATGAATTCGTCGTCGTCGAGGCTTGCCTCGTCACAGGAGGGAGGCATGTAATCCTCTACTTCTTCGTCTGCTGCCTTCTCATGAGGGCTGGCGTCTCCGTCCTCCTGCGCTGAATCTTGCTGGAGGGGGTTGTCTTCGGCACTGTCTGGAGTGTTATTATCTTCGGTGCCGGAATCTCCATTCTTGCTGTGGCGGGATTTAGAGCGGCGCCGCTGACGCCGGTGCTTGGGATGTTTCTTGGAGGGGTCATCCTCCGCTTTTCCTTCGCCATTCCCATCCTTTGGGATATCCACCATGTATATGTTGTATGATGAGGTGGCTTTCCAGTGCCCAGTAGGCGCTGGTTCTTGGTCGTCTCCGGCATCGTCGTCCATACCGTCGATGTCTTCGGAGTTGAAGTCTAGCATGTCGGTTAGATCGTCGACAGTGGCTACTAAGTGGGTGGTGGGTGGGCTTTGAATTTCTTTGTCGTCCGCATCCCAACCGTCCTGACCACAGTCCGGCCAGGGATCTCCTGATAACGAGAGATACTTTAGCAAACTCAAGATGTCGCCGAAAGGTGAGTGTTGAAAGATGTCCGCAGCGGTGAACTCCATGACCGGCGCCCAATCGGATTCGATTGGAGGGGGTGCGGGAGGTTCGGAGTTCGGTGAGGAGTCTGGTGCCTCGGAGTCACGAGCTTCATGAGGGACAAGGTCAGTGTTCGGCTCTATCGCCATAGAGGTTGCAGCCCCCGAGGCGGTGTCTAGCCACCCGTTCTCGATCTGCGTAGCCGGCTCCGAATTGAATACCAGAGCGGGCTCGTGTGCGGCCTCCAGGTTACTGTCCGGCTGCAGAGCTAAGTCATGCCCGTCGTGACAGTGCGGCGCGCTCAGCTGTGGCTCGAATCAATCGAAGATCAAGTCCCCGCGGATGTCAGCCGTGAAGTTCAAACTTCCAAATCTGACCTGACGGCCAGGGGCGTAGCTTTCAATCTGCTCTAGATGGCCAAGCGAATTGGCCCGCAGTGCAAAGCCGCCAAATACGAAGATATGTCCGAGGAGGAAGGTCTCACCCTGGACTGCGTCGTTGTTGATGATCGAAGAAGCCATCGAGCCTATCGGTGACGACACAAAGGAACTCTCAATGAAAGCACCAATGTCGGTGTCAAAACCGGCGGATCTCGGGTAGGGGGTCCCGAACTGTGCGTCTAGGTGGATGGTAACAGGAGACAAGGGACACGATGTTTTACCCAGGTTCGGGCCCTCTTGATCGAGGTAAAACCCTACGTCATGCTTGATTGATATTGATGATGTGGGTATTACAAGAGTAGATCTACCACGAGATCAAGGAGGCTAAACCCTAGAAGCTAGCCTATGGTATGATTGTTGTTCGTCCTACGGACTAAAGCCATCCGGTTTATATAGACACCGGAGAGGGCTAGGGTTACACAGAGTCGGTTACAATGGTAGGAGATCTACATATCCCTATCTCCAAGCTTGCCTTCCACGCCAAGGAAAGTCCCATCCGGACACGGGATGAAGTCTTCAATCTTGTATCTTCATAGTCTTGGAGTCCGGCCGATGATGATAGTCCGGCTATCCGGACACCCCCTAGTCCAGGACTCCCTCAGCCACCCTTGGTTCTGTGAGGCAGCAGAGGGTAGTTCACCCACCCCCCGCGGATGACTACGAGCCCGAAGTCAAGGCCAGAAAGGAGCAGAACCAGCTGTACGATATTGTCAAGCGATTTGGAAATGCGAGGTCCAACAACAAGCACATGAAGGAGCTAAAAGCGTAATGACCACACCACATAACCTCTCATTTTGCTTTGCTCTTTTTACCATTCATCCTTTTTCTACTTTATAGATGGACGATGATCTATTTACGTTTTATTTCTTTTTTCTTTTTACTTAGCAGACATGATTCTTTCATGTTATATCATTTTCATACAGCTCATGTTTGGACAGAACCAAGGTCATACAATGCGATGCGACGTACGTCGACTTGGGTGATCTTGCCGAGTCCGTGAGGCCCTTCGGTAAAATGTCGAAGAATGTAGTTGCATGTGGGATTGACTTCATCAATGGGCATACGGATATGTCTCCTGACAAAACAATCATGCATTACAGCGTGACCTGCAAAATATGGGATGGTGACTTCCACCACAAAATCCCGAGGAAGCATTTTACTGCGCACGGTGAATTCAAGCTCACAATGAAGAAATGTGTGAGTACTCCTTCCTTTTTTGCACATTTTTTACTCCCATGATATGCTCTTTTGCCAATAGCTACACCCTGTTTATGTGACAGTTGTTTCATGTGGCAACAACTGCCATGCATAAACTGACTTTTGATTTGCATCCACGTACAAACAATGTGGCAACTTCAAAGTAAAATACATGGCAACTCTATTCATACATGGATGGCAACTTCTTTTAACTACCCACTATAACTAAACATTCTATTCTGATTCTACTTTTTGGCCCCTTGTTGCTTTTATGTCACTCATGTGCCTCTTACTGCAGCCGGTGATATCCTTGAATGCCATTTTCCCAATCACACCATTTTTTGTTCTTCATGTGGACTCTGCTTCTCATTTCATTCATTTTACTTGCAGGTCTTGTTCCCCATGTTCCAGGAGCTTGCACCACACGACCTACACGACAAGTGTGGTCACCACTACGCGATCTGCCTTGACCTGAAGAACCAATGTTTTGAGGTGCTTGATTCAATGTGCTCGGCAGCTGATGCAGACCTTACTAAGCATGTTGAATACTTCATCAACAACCTCAAAGAGACATGGAACCGTCACTACAAACACTCAAAGGTCCAGATCAGACATTTTCCAATTGAGTACATGGCTACTACAAAGCAAGGGAACAAGTAATTTCCATCTCCCTTTTCATGTGTCCTCTACACCAATGCTAACCCTCTTTGTTACATCTGAAATGAAGTTTATCATTGCTATCTCTGTAATTTTGTGAGTTCACCTGATTCTTTTCTTGTACAGGACGGACTGCGGCTTTCATATGTTGGAATACCTTACAAAGTGGGAAGGTAGAGTGGTTCCTGTTGTCACAGCTACAATGGTTGTTGAGCTCCGAAAAATTTACACATCGAACTGGTTGACGAATGAAGATTTCAACAAGCGGTCTGGAGCACGTGACTTCGTAGAGGAAACTGTCAAGAAAGTCGCCAAAAAGTACAAGTGATCACGTGGTGCTCCATACCGAACGCATACCTTACATTCTGTTGCCGAGGAATGTAAGGTATTACCTTTGTTCTTTTTCAAAAACTATGTCTGTGTGCTATATTATGACTGCAACCCCCCGTGTAGCCTAGTATGTAGTGGTGGTGTGTGAGTGACAATTCAAATATTTTCTGTAATATATGTGTGGATGTGAACCTATTTTAGGCGTGACAGCAGATACATTTATGTTTTATCACTATTATTATGCTTTCATTGTTGGTAGCACCAGTTTTGGTGTTTCGAATGCGTCTACGATGGTTTTAAAACATGGCAAACATAGTTCAACAGACATGGTTAGTGAAAGTTATTGTCGTTTTTCAGTTGTCTGTATTGCTTATTTTTTTCATCGCTAACCGTACCAGCTAGCATGGTAGTTTGATCATGTAGCCGTAACCTGTTTCGCGGTTGCTGCACGTGACCCTTTTCAACTTGTTTCCCATAGTTTTGCACTCGATACACTATGTGTGACTGAAATGCGCTGACTGAACATGGAAATCTACGTGATGGAGAGTCATTTCAAATAACATGGCATATTTTAGTAGAACTAATATGGCAGATTCAGTATAAATGACACGGCAGATTCAATATAATTAACATGGCAGATCCAGTATACATAACATGGTAGATCCAGTACAGACAACATGGCAGATTCAGTATAAAATAGCATGGTAGATTTAGTGTAAACTAGCATGGCAGATTCAATGTACATGACATGGCAGATGCAGTATACATAACATGGCAGATTCAGTATACATAACATGGCAACTATAGTTATCCATTCATGGAATTTTCCTCAAATTCTGATGCCCCTCAACAGTCATTCTCCCATTTTTAAAACATTTAGAACACCTAGATTACAACAAAAAATTGTCACCAAGGACCACGTCATAGTGTCCCAATGTTGCTTACGGATTGCCCGACCCTTTCTTTGTTTGCTTGTGTTTTGCTTGAACCTCCAATCCTGATTTGTATCTTATCTCTTCCGGACGCCCCTTTGTGATGGAACGGGGCGGGTTCCTGACCTGGGTTTGTGTGCTTGCTGTTCCAGATCCTACATCTAAGTTTTCAGATGATGGCCCCATGGACGCAGGCACACTTGATGTGAGGGGGGACCTGTGTAAGGCTTCCTCAGTTTTCCTCTTCTTGATCTCATCAAGCTCTCTTTTCAGTGCCTTGCTGTGTTTTTCTGCGACCCTCGCAGTCTCATCACTCTTGCACGCTTCATCAATTAGTTCGGCATAGTTCTTTGTCAACACAACGTGCCGCACGGCTTCCATGGTTGACTCCGGTCTCTCGTCATGCACAGCCAAAACTATGTTTGATGTCTGCAGCGCCAATGTGTTGTCAGCATCCCAAGTCCATTTCCTCCTTATGAAATGGCAGGGCATCCGTGTCACAGCGTTCATGTCCATTACTTTTAGTATGTGACAGCACACAACGCCGTCCCGTTCGAACTTGCAGCATCGACAGTAGTATTCGCCTTGGCTTATCGAGGCTTTCACGAAGTAGTTCCTCCCTTTGTCCGGGTCTTCAGGTTTTGAATCCGACATGCCCAAAATAGAACACACCTTGAACGTATGTTCGTCCACCTGGAAAGCCGTGAACATGCTGGCACGCTTTATTTCTTCCTAGATTCTGCAAGTTTTGTGTGTTTTGGTTAAACTCTTGTGTGATGTTTTTTGTAGCACCTTATGTTGTTGTGGCCAATAGAAGTACATTTCGTTTGATCATGGCACAGTACAGTACATTAAACATGGCAACTGTAGTTCATTAAACATGGCAACTGCAGTTCATTAAACATGGCAACTGCAGTTCATTAAATATGGCAACTACAGTTCATTAAACATGGCAACTGCATAACATCTTTAATTGGCACCGACATTTCCATATACAACATGCCCAAATGGTAGTAAAGTGAATTAAACATGGCAACTGCATCTCACTAAACATGGCAACTACAGTTGAGTAAACATGGCAACTGCATTTCATTAAACATGGCAACTGCAGTTCATTAAACATGGCAACTGCATTTCATTAAACATGGCAACTGCAGTTCATTAAACATGGCAACTGCAGTTGAGCAAACATGGCAACTACAATTGAGCAAACATGGTAACTGCAGTTGAGCAAACATGGCAACTGCATATCATGGTTACTCTATACCAAATGACTACTTTTCAAGAAATCATCATTTTCAAATAAGCTATTCAACTGCATTGCATTCTAGATGGCACCTACTACGTTCATGATTGTGCAAATAAGATTGTAACACAACTTACTTACTTGTTAAAGATCTTGTTGGTGTATATCTTGCTCATCTGCCTCTCCATCGGTAAATACGTTAGCAATTTTAGATGCTTTAGCGCGGTGTTCGCTTCTTGTTGTAGCTCAAATCGCAGTATTTTTTGTTGCAAAGTTGTGTACTTCTTGGCAAAATATAGCAATGAGTTGCCAGGGCTCACGTATCGCTTCAAAACAGCGTTGAACCCCTTCCTACGCCGCGTAGTCTGTAGAAACGGGAAGAAGCACTGCATGAAGTAGGCCGGAACCCAGTACATTCGGTTCTCCCACAAGTTAGCAAGCGTCTCATTGTCTTGGACTTGATATGTTTCAATCATGGCCATCCAGCTCCTTTAAAACTCCTCCACTGTCAAGCTATGGTCCACGCACAGCTCGAATGCCTTGTGCAGCTCTGGACAGTCTGCAAAGAATGGTCCTAGCATTTCCTCATCCTTCTTTATAATGTGCCATCTGCAGTGCCTATGCACTGCCAACGGAAATACCTCATCTATGCCTGCACACATGCTAAAATCCTGGTCTATTATTGCTACGTCTTGAGCTTGCGTTGGCTTTCCTTGAAGAGGAAAGCGTGATGCAGCACAGTAGCGTAAGTATTTCCCTCAGTTTTTGAGAACCAAGGTATCAATCCAATAGGAGGCTCCTCACAAGTCCCACAAACCTACACAAACAAACAAAGAACTCGCAACCAACGCGATGAAGGGGTTGTTAATCCCTTCATGGCCACTTGCGAAAGTGAGATCTGATAGAGATAATATGATAGGATAAATATATTTTTGGTATTTTATAATATAGATGCAAAAAGTAAAGATGCAAATAAAAGTAGATTGAAAGCTTATATGATAAAGATAGACCCGGGGGCCATAGGTTTCACTAGAGGCTTCTCTCAAAATAGCATAAGTATTACGGTGGGTGAACAAATTACTGTCAAGCAATTGATATAAAAGCGAATAATTATGAGATTATCTAGGCATGATCATGTATATAGGCATCACGTCCACAACAAGTAGACCGACTCCTTCCTGCATCTACTACTATTACTCCACACATCGACCGACTAGTTCTTGCATCTAGAGTATTAAGTTCACAAAGAACAGAGTAACGCCTTAAGAAAGATGACATGATGTAGAGGGATAAACTCAAGCAATATGATATAAATACCATCCTTTTATCCTCGATGGAAACAATACAATATGTGCCTTGCAACCCTTTCTGTCACTGGGTAAGGACACCGCAAGATTGAACCCAAAGCTAAGCACTTCTCCCATGGCAAGAAAGATCAATCTAGTAGGCCAAACCAAACCGATAATTCGAAGAGACTTGCAAAGATAACTCAATCATACATAAAAGAATTCAGAGAAGATTGATATATTTCTCATAGATAAACTTGATCATAAACCCACAATTCATCGGATCTCGACAAACACACCGCAAAAAGAGTTTACATCGAATAGATCTCCACAAGACAGGGGGAGAACATTGTATTGAGATCCAAAAAGAGAGAAGAAGCCATCTAGCTAATAACTATGGACCTGAAGGTCTATGGTAAACTACTCACAACTCATCAGAAGGGCTATGGTGTTGATGTAGAAGCCCTCCGTGGTGGATTCCCCCTCCGGCAGAACACCAGCAGTGGCTCCAAGATGGGATCTCGCGGATACAGAAGGTTACGGTGGTGGAAATATTTCTTTGGTGGCTCTCTGAATGTTTTCGGGGTATGTAGGATTATATAGGAGGAAGCGGTACGTTGGTGGCCGCTCGAGGGGCCCAGGAGACAGGGGCGCGCCCTCCTATCTCCTGGCCGCCTCGATTGCTTCTTGACTTGCACTCCAAGTCCTCCGGATCTCGTTCGTTCCAAAAATCACGCTCCCGAAGGTTTCATTCCGTTTGGACTCCGTTTGATATTCCTTTTCTTCGAAATACTGAAATAGGCAAAAAAAAACAGCAATACGGGCTGGGCCTCCGGTTAGTAGGTTAGTCCCAAAAATGATATAAATGTGTAAAATAAAGCGCATAAACATCCAAAACAGGTAATATAATAGCATGGAACAATCAAAAATTATAGATACGTTGGAGACGTATCAAGCATCCCCAAGCTTAATTCCTGCTCGTCCTCGAGTAGGTAAATGATAAAAACAGAATTTTTGATGTGGAATGCTACCTTGCATAATTCTCAATGTAATTTTCTTTATTGTGGAATGAATGATCAGATCCAAATGATTCAAGATAATAGCTTATAAAACATAAAAATAATAATACTTTGAAGCATACTAACAAATAATCATGTCCTATGAAAATAGCATAGCCAAAGAAATCTTATCCCTGCAAAATCATATAGTTAGGCCATGCTTCATTTTCATTACACAAAATACTCCCATCATGTACAACCCCGATGACGAATCGAGCAATTGGTTCATACTTTTTAACGCGCTTTAGCTTTTTTTTCAACTCTTACGCAATACATGAGCGCAAGCCATGGACATAGCACTATGGTGGTATATGGTGGTGGTTGCAAGGACAAAAAGGAAGAAGGTAGTCTCACATCAACTAGGCGTATCAACGGGCTATGGAGATGCCCATTAATAAATATCAATGTGAGTGAGTAGAGATTGCCATGCAACGGATGCACTAGAGCTATAAATGTATGAAAGCTCAACATAAGAAACTAAGTGGGTGTGCATCCAACTTGCTTGCTCACGAAGACGTAGGGCATTTTGTGGAATCCCATCATTTGAAAATTATGAAGGTGGCTTTGCCAGAAATACGATGTCAACTACATGATCATGCAAAGAGAAATATGACAATAATGGAGTGTGTCATAATAAACGGAACGGTGGAAAGTTGCATGGCAATATATCTTGGAATGACTATGGAAATGCCATAATAAGTACGTATGGTGGCTGTTTTGAGGAAGGTAAATAATGGGTGCATGCTACTTGTCGGGGAAACTGATCCACGAACACCTATGGGGCCGGCGGACCGAGCCCCTTTCAGTTCGGCGGGGGGGCGGAGATCACGCGAAGAGCAGATCAAGGCGGAGCACACGAGCAGTTTACCCAGCTTCGGAGCTCTCCGGAGAGATAACACTCGTACTGCTACTTGTTTGATTATCTTGTGTTCTTGCTCCAGAGAGAGAGCGTAGTGTTTTGCTGGGTTCCGAACCAGTCGAACCGAGCCGAACCCCCTCTACGTTGCGCATGGGCCTCCTTTTATACGCTAAAGGGGTCGCCGACAGGTGGCAACGCAGAGAAGGGTACAAATGTAAAAAGTGAGGTGGTTGGTACAGTTACTTGTACAGTGCACCCTACCTAACCCTGACGGCAGGGGACAAGGGCATTAAATTCCCGTCTGAGTCGCCCAAACAGTGCAGAAAAGGACCGTTAGGGGCGCCACCGTTTGCCATGATGGCGATCTTGTCAGCTTCGCATGCCACTGCGCACCGCTAGCTGCACAGCCTCCCGCCACGCGCGCCTGGAGAGGCCCCCAGAGCGACACGTTGGTGGATGCGCTGGAGCGTGGGCATAGAGTGGCTGCCTGCCGCGGCAAGCGCCTTGCCGCTGCTGTTATCTTGCCGGGTCCGGAAGCTTGTCGCTCACCGGGCCTCGAGGTACCTTGGTTGGTCTTCCCGGAAAGCTCCTCTTGCCTGGGCCTTGTTGCCTTGCCGGAGCGCGTGGTGCGTCGCGGCAAGTTCCTTGGAGTGCCTTGGTTGGCCTTCCCGGCAAGCTCCTCTTGCCGGGGCCTTGTCTCCTGAGCTTAAATACTTTGTTCTTGAATGGCTCCAATGGAACCACGGAGGATCTTGGTGTTCGCCCGGCAAGCCTTGCCGCGGGGTGCTGTAACTGCCCGTGCACAAGTTCGGGGTACTAGGGTACCCCTATTCTAGTACACCGACACTACTGGCGAAAGTTGCGCGGTAAAATAGACGCTAGCAAAGTGGAAGGATTAGTGTGTGTATATCCATGGACTCACATTAGTCATAAAGAACTCATATACTTATTGCAAAAGTCTACTTAGCCCTTGAAGCAAGGTACTACTACGCATGCCCCTAGAGGGATAGACTGGTAGGAAAAGACCATCGCTCGTCCCCGACTGCCACTCATAAGGAGGACAATCAAAAGAGCACCTCATGCAACAAATTTGTCACGCAACTTTTACCATACGTGCATGCTACGGAACTTGCCAACTTACACAAGTATTTCTCAATTTCATAATTATCCACTAGCACGACTCTAACATTACTACCTTTATATCTCAAAATAATTATCAAGCATCAAATTGATCCTAGTGTTTAATGCACTTTCTATGATAGTTCTTATTATACCCAACTTGGATGCTCATACTTCTAGGACCAAATTCATAACCATAGAAAATACGATGCTGTTCTAAGAGACTCTCAAAATAATACTCCCTCCATTCCTAAATCTAAGTCTTTATAGGGATTTCATTAAGTGGACTACATACGGAGCAAAATGAATGAATCCAAACTTAAAATGCATCTATATACATCTGTATGTGGTTCATAGTGGAATCTCTACAAAGACTTACATTTAGGAACGGAGGGAGTATAAGTGAAACATGAGATACTAGCAACTTATTTAAAATTAATCCACCGCCGTGCTGTAAAAGATATAAGTGAAGCACTAGAACAAAAACTATCTAGCTCAAAAGATATAAGTGAAGCACATAGCATATTCTAATAAATTCTAATCAAGTGGGCTTCTACCAAAAGATGTGTACAACAAGGATGATTGTGGTAAACTAAAAAGCAAAGACTAATATAATACACGACGCTCCAAGCAAAACACATATCATCTGGCGAATAAAATATAGCTCCAAGTAAAGTTACCAATGAACGAAGACGAAAGAGGGGATGCCTTCCGGGGGCATCCCCAAGATTAGGCTTTTGGGTATTATTGAATATCATGGGGTGCCTTGGGAATCCCCAAGCTTAGGCTTTTTCCACTCTTTATTCCATAGTCCATCAAATCTTTATCCAAAATTTGAAAACTTCACAACACAAAACTCAACAGGAAATCTCATAAGCTCCGTTAGTGCAAGAAAGAAAAACCACCACATAAGGTACTGTAATGAACTCATTATTTATTTATATTGGTGTTAAACCTACTGTATTCCAAGTTCTCTATGGTTCATACCCTTACATACTAGCCATAGATGCATTAAAATAAGCAAACAACACACGAAAGGCAGAATCTGTCAAAAACAGAAAAATTTGTAGCAATCTGTAACTTTCGGTTACTTCTGAAACTCCAACAATCCTACCAAAATAGGAAGTCCTTAAAAATTTGTCTATTGATCAGCATAAAAAATAATCAATGCAAAAGCATGTTTCTGTGATTTATTGAATTTTTTCTCTTGAGCGCAAAGTTTCTGTTTTTCAGCAGAATCAAATCAACTCATATCATAGGTTATCGTATAGGTTCTACTTGGCACAAACACTAATTTAAAACATGAAAACACATCTAAACATAAATTAGATGCAAAATTTATTACTAAACAGGAACAAAAACAAAGAACACTAAGAAAATTAGGTTGCCTCCCAACTAGCGCTATCGTTTAACGCCCCTAGCTAGGCATAAAACCAAGGATAGATCTAAGTAGTGCCATCTTTGGCACTTGATTTATAGGTAGCTCGCATGATAGATTCATATGGTAATTTTACTTTTTTCTTGGAAATTTCTCCATGCCTTTCTTTAATGTAAATTGGAATCTAATATTCCCTTCCTTCATATCAATAATTGCACCAATCGTTCTAAGGAAAGGTCTACCAATAATAATAGGGCAAGAAAGATTGCAATCTATATCAAGAACGATTAAATTTACGGGCACCAAATTTCTATTTGCAACAATCAGAACATCATTGATCCTTCCCATTTGCTTTTTAATGGTGGAATCCGCAAGGTGCAAATTTAAAGAGCAATCATCAAGATCATGGAAACCTGGAATACCACATAAAGTTTTCGGAATCGTAGAAACACTAGCACCCAAATCATGCAAAGCAAAACACTCATAATATTTAATTTTAATCTTTATAGTAGGTTCCCACTCATCATTAAGTTTTCTAGGTATAGAAACTTCCAAATTAAGTTTTTCATCAAAAGATTGCATCACGGCATCAACAATATGTTTGGTAAAGGCTTTATTTTGACTATAAGCATGAGGAGAATTCACAATGGATTGTAACAAGGAAATACAACTTTCTAAAGAACAATTATCATAATCAAATTCCTTGAAATCAGAGATAGTGGGTTCAATACTATTTAAAGTTTTGACCTCTCCATTTGCACTTTTACGAAATTTAGCATCAAGATCTAAAAACTCCAAATTATTGGAACGCTTTTTAACAAAAGTTTATTCACTTCCAGTCCCATTATCATCAAGATTCATATTGAAAAACAAGGATCTAATAAGGGATGCATCAATAACTTTAAGATCTTCATCATTATTTCCATGGAAACTAGAAGAACACGCTTTAACAAAGCTATCTTTCTTAGCACGCAATCTAGTAGTTCTTTCTTTGCACTCGTCAATGGAACTTCTCATAGCTTTGAGAGACTCATTGATATCATTCTTAGGAGGATTAGATCTAAGTTTCAAAGAATCAACATCGAGTGAAAGTCTATCAAAGTTCCTAGCCAATTCATCAACTTTGAGCAATTTTTCTTCAAGCAAGGCATTAAAATTCTTTTGAGAGATCATAAATTCTTTCACACTAATTTCAAAATCAGAGGTCATCTTATTAAAATTACCATAATAATTATTGTAGGAATTTCCATAATTATTAGAGGAATTGCTAGGGAATGGTCTAGAATTAAAGTTTCCTCTATAAGCATTGTTTCCAAAATCATTCCTACCAACAAAATTTACATCCATAGATTCATTATTATTCTCAATCAAGGTAGATAAAGGCATATAATTGGGATCAATAGAAGCGCTCTTAGTAGCAAACAATCTCATAAGCTCATCCATCTTTCCACTCAAAACATTAATTTCTTCTATAGCATGCACTTTTTTACTAGTAGATCGTTCGGTGTGCCATTGATAATAATTAGCCATAATATTATCAAGAAGTTTTGTAGCATCTCCTAAAGTGATTTCCATAAACGTGCCTCCGGCGGCCGAATCTAAAAGATTTCTAGAAGCAAAGTTCAAACCGGCATAAAATTTTTGTATGATCATCCATAAATTCAAACCATGAGTAGGGCAATTGCGAATCATCAATTTCATTCTTTCCCAAGATTGGGCAACATGCTCATGATCAAGTTGTTTAAAATTCATAATATCATTCCTAAGCGAGATGATCTTAGTGGGAGGAAAATACTTAGAGATAAAATCATCTTTGCACTTGTGCCAAGAATCAATACTATTTTTAGGCAAAGACAAAAACCAAACTTACGATCTCTAAGTGAAAACGGAAATAACTTCAATTTAACAATATCATTATCCGTATCTTTTTTCTTTTGCATCTCACACAAATCAACAAAGTTGTTTAGATGGGTAGCGGCATCTTCGCTAGGAAGGACGGAGAATTGATCTTTCATAACAAGATTCAGCAAAGCAGCATTTATTTCACAAGACTCAACATCATTAAGAGGAGCAATCGGAGTACTAAGGAAATCATTATTATTGGTATTGGAGAAATCACACAATTTGGTATTATCTTGTGCCATGGCAACAAGTAATCCAACACACAAGCAAATAGAAAAAGGCAAGCGAAAGAGAGATAGAGAGATTGGGAAAGAGAGGGCAAATAAAACGGAAAGGGTGAAGTGGGGGAGAGGAAACCGAGAGGCAAATGGCAAATAATGTAAATGCGAGGGAGATGAGTTTGTGATGGGTACTTGGTATGTCTTGACTTGAGCGAAGTAGCACAGTAGCGTAAGTATTTCCCTTAGTTTTTGAGAACCAAGGTATCAATCCAGTAGGAGGCTCCTCACAAGTCCCACGAACCTACACAAACAAACAAAGAACTCGCAACCAACGCAATAAAGGGGTTGTCAATCCCTTCATGGCCACTTGCGAAAGTGAGATCTGATAGAGATAATATGATAAGATAAATATATTTTTGGTATTTCATAATATAGATGCAAAAAGTAAAGATGCAAATAAAAGTAGATTGAAAGCTTATACGTTAAAAGATAGACCGGGGGCCATAGGTTTCACTAGAGGCTTCTCTCAAAATAGCATAAGTATTACGGTGGGTGAACAAATTACTGTCGAGCAATTGATAGAAAAGTGAATAATTATGAGATTATCGAGGCATGATCATGTATATAGGCATCACGTCCGTGACAAGTAGACCGACTCCTGCCTGCATCTACTACTATTACTCCACCCATCGACCGCTATCCAGCATGCATCTAGAGTATTAAGTTCATAAGAACAGAGTAACGCATTAAGAAAGATGACATGATGTAGAGGGATAAACTCAAGCAGTGTGATATAAACCCCATCTTTTTATCCTCGATGGCAACAATACAATACGTGCCTTGCAACCCTTTCTGCCACTGGGTAAGGACACAGCAAGATTAAACCCAAAGCTAAGCACTTCTCCCATGGCAAGAAAGATCAATCTAGTAGGCCAAACCAAACCGATAGTTCGAAGAGACTTGCAAAGATAACTCAATCATACATAAAAGAATTCAGAGAAGATTCAAATATTTCTCATAGATAAACTTGATCATAAACCCACAATTCATAGGATCTCGACAAACACACTGCAAAAAGAGTTTGCATCGAATAGATCTCCACAAGAGAGGGGGAGAACATTGTATTGAAATCCAAAAAGAGAGAAGAAGCCATCTAGCTAATAACTATGGACCTGAAGGTCTGTGGTAAACTACTCACAGCTCATCGGAAGGGCTATGGTGTTGATGTAGAAGCCCTCCATGGTGGATTCCCCCTCTGGCAGAACGCCGGCGATAGCTCCAAGATGGGATCTCGCGGATACAGAAGGTTACGGTGGCGGAAATATTTCTTCGGTGTCTCTCTGGATGTTTTCGGGGTATGTAGGCTTATATATGAGGAAGAGGTACGTCGGTGGCCGCTCGAGGGGCCCAGGAGATAGGGCGCGCCCAGGAGGGGTGGGCGCGCCCTCCTATCTCCTGGCCGGCTCGATTTCTTCTTGGCTTGCACTCCAAATCCTCCGGATCACGTTCGTTCCAAAAATCACGCTCCCGAAGGTTTCATTCCGTTTGGACTCCGTTTGATATTCCTTTTCTTCGAAATACTGAAGTAGGCAAAAAAACAGCAATACGGGTTGGGCCTCCGGTTAGTAGGTTAGTCCCAAAAATGATATAAATGTGTAAAATAAAGCCCATAAACATCCAAAACAGGTAATATAATAGCATGGAACAATAAAAAATTATATATACGTTGGAGACGTATCAGTTATTATGTTCATCGGAGCAAGTCCATCCATGCACTCCAAGAAGGTCTTGAATAGCCAAGTGTACCCATCAATGTCTTTGTTCGGAACGAGCCTGCATCCGAACTGCAATGACTGATTGTGGTTATTTATTCCTATGAATGGAGCGCATGGCATCTTGTACATATTAGTGAGATATGTCGCATCGAATGATATGCAGTCACGGAAATGTTTGTAGGCTCTTCTTGCAGCACCATCCACCCAATACATGTTCCTGACACGGTCCTCATCATCCAACCTTATCCTGTAGAAGAAATCTGGATCTTCCTTTGCTTTCTCATCGAAGTAGGCCATCATGGCTTCTATGTCAGTCAACTTGCTCTCTCTATGGTATTTTGCCTTTAGGTTTGTGACGTCAGCTGGTATGTAGGGCATGCTACTCAGAGTCCCATTTTTGTTGTGGATGAGGGATAGTATCTGCACCATTCTTGATGTACCGATGTTGCAATCATGTAGAAGCTTTATGAATTTCTTCTCGAGGGCGGTGAATCCTCTGTGGGCGGTCAGAAATTTCACTAGGTCAAACTTCTTTATGAGTTCGTGTTTGTGCTCGTCAAAATATTCCGTGACCACCCACTGTGCTCCATCTACGTTCAGCTTACACCGGACATGGCATGCCATCTTGAGAATGATACCTCTCTTTCGTTCCGGAACGATAGGCGCAACACCTTTACCCTTCTTATTCTTTCATGCCTTGTAGCACCTCTTCTCACCTCTGCTATACTCGTTCATTTTTTTAATTTTCCTCTGGTATTCCGTGTTGACTGCAAACCCATGGAACTTTTCATATGTCTGGTAGAATTCCTTTGCTTCTGCGAACAAATCAAATCTCTGCCCAATGTATGGTGGCTGAGGTACCATGATTGCTGATTGCCCACCATCTTCATCCCCTTGAGCATCGTCATCAGTTTCGTCATTCACTTCAGTATCGGCGGCAGTTTCATCTACTTGAGTGTTGACAGTGCTTGCACTCAAAGGTGTGCTTGTCGGCATTGCTGGAATGATTGCCATTTCCGACACTGACTCGACATTGTTTATGGCATGATTGGTGTCTGGCTGGTGGAACGCGTCTTCCGTGCGCTCAGAGCTCCCGGGAGTAGATGTCCCCGTGCCTCTATTGATTGTAATTGAAGGCCCTGTAATAAAAAATAGGTATGAGCATAAGATTTTGCTTGAATGACATGTTTATCGTAAGGGAGTACATCAACAACATGTGATTTGGCTGACATCATTCGCACATCTAGCCGTGAGTCTGCAAGTGGACATGCATGGCAACTGTAGTTCTGCAGTCATGGCAGCTATAGTCCAACAAACATGGTAACTGTTGTTGCCAATGCATGGCAACCAGCTTCTTTAAGTACCAAATCTTGGATTCTAAACCCAAGGCGGCTACAATCCTACATACATGTCAATTACTGCTGCCAATACATGGCAACCAGCATATTCTAGCATCAAAACTTTGCATTCTAGGCTAGAGCGCACTAGGAAAATGCGACCAATCATTAGTGTTTCCCACACTCTCTTATCAACTGGCAAATCCCGAATACAATACATGACTCATTTGCACATGACGACCTGTTAGCATTTTCTGTTTGTTTTGTCCACCACCACCGTTACTAATCTTCTTTTCCTCACATGCTATCCCCACACAAACCAAATTCATGCGTTGTTTTTCGTGGTTCAAATTTTCTTACCTTGATGTGCCACATGCGCCCATCTTGTGTGGTCTGTCATTCCAATTTGATGTGATGTATCTAGAATAGTGCTGTCCCGCAACTGCGAAGCTTGCCATGAGACGTTTGCCGATGTAGTCCCAGCGTAACAACTTGTAGTCATGGTAGTAGTTGGTCACTGCATGGCAAATGTAGTTTCTTCAACATGGCATGTGTAGTTGACCAACCATGCCACATAGATTTGTTCACACTTGCCATACATAGGTGTTTATACATTTCAATCACGTTTGATCTTACATGGCAACTGCAGCTGTCAACAGTTGGCAACTGCAGCTGTCAATGGATGGCAATCGCAGTTGTACATACACGGCAACCATAGTTGTACACACATGGCAACTGCAGTTGTCCAGGGATGGCAACTGCAGTTGCCATCTATGTTCCTTATGTTATTTCCCCGTCCGCAACTTCACTTTTTATAGACTCACCTGCGTATGACGTCGATGGCAGGTACATGGTCGCCACCTGATGCCACATGCTGCATGAATGTCCTACTGTCAGGACCCCGACTCAATGCCACATCGATCTAGCATGTAACACCTCATATCACTTTGCGGCCTCACGCACGGTATTCCCACGGGTGTCGCCTTACCTTTTCCCGGGACCGTTTGCGTCTTTTGGCACACATATATAATAGTGTCGCTAGCATCCATATGGTAAGGAGCCCGGGATGACATGGCTAGTCGTAAACCCAAAGTGGCACAAACTTACAGGGACAGGCATCCATGACCCAACATCGAACGTGTCGGTCATCAGCGAGTGAATCCAGGCTGTAGCACTGGGTTAGCAGGACTCCGGTGAACCGGGCTGTAGCGGGCTAACAGGACTTCGGTATTCATCGCGTGACATTTCCCTGAAGGGACAGACACAGGAACGAAGAAGGACACATGCCGGCCAGCCTAAGTGTTCCGGAGCAGTAGCAAGCTACCATGGCTCGGTGGAAACACTAGGAGACATTTCCCGGTAAGAGAGGCTACCAAGGATAAACAACTAGGTTGTCAGATCCCACACATACCAAGCATTTCAATAACATACACACAATATGCTCGATATGTGCAAATACAACATGGCATCACAACATGACTCTACAACTCAAGTATTTTTATTCAATAGGCTCCGAGGAGCGAGATATTACAATCATGGGTCTCATGACCCAACACTCAGAGCATACAAATCAAAGCACATGCGGAAGCTTAACATGTATGAGTACAGACATCTAGAAATGAAAAAGGCTGAGAAGCCTGACTATCTACCAGATCCTGCCGAGGGCACAAGATCGTAGCTGAGGTAACAAGTTAAACGTCGAAGTCCACACGGTACTACTAGCGAGACTGAAGTCTCTCTGCAAAACATAAAATAGGCAAACGTGAGTACAAATGTACCCAGCAAGACTTACATCAGATCTATCTACATATGCATCATTATCAACAAAGGGGGTGGTGGAGTTTAACTGCAGCAAGCCAGCTTTGACTCAGTGGCTATCCTGAACTACGACTGCAAGTAACTCTTTTGAGGTGGCGCACACGAGTCCACATATTCACCATATCAATACACCACTATGGATCCGCTCCCGTCTCCCTACGAGAACGCCATCCATAGCACTCACGCTTATCTTGCGTATTTTAGAGTATCCACTTTCACTTGTCTATGAACTATGCAAGGGGTCCAAGTTTCCATATCCGAGGAATCCGGCTATTCGAATAGATGATGTTAACCCTGCAGGGGTGTACTTCTTCACACACGCTCTCGCCACTTATCGCCCTGTACACGTCATGTACCTCGGCAACCTTCAAGCGGAAGCCGGGCGAGGGAGTCGGCCACGACCTGACTAACCGAACAAGTCTCTAGTCCAGGTTTATCGCCTATTCGGGTTCCATCCGCGAGGAGATCCGGCCGGGGTGTCGCTCACGGCCCCAAATGATGTGAGCAGGGTTCCCAAGCCCACCATCCGGGTGCCACTTGGTACACCGTGCCACTGTGCCTAGTTTGTCCCAAGCCCACCTGTACCGGGTGCCACTTGGTAGTCTACTAACACTACCTACAAACACCAGAAACTAGTTGCAACTCCTGGACAGAGATCATGTTGATTAATAAGTCGAGAGGGGTCGAGTTACCGGAACCCAATGTGTGGTAGTAACTGGTCATGGATCACAAACACAGAACTCAGTTCCTGAGGACGGCTGCAATGAGACAACCCACCATGTACTCCTACATGGCCTCTCACCGCTACCTTTACCAAATCGTGTTCACACACTTAGCTCACACACAGTAGGACATGTTCACACACCTCTGATTCATCCCCGATGAATCAGACTTGACTCAACTCTAAGCAGTAGCAGGCATGACAAACAAGCATGAATGAGTAGGCACATCAAGGCTCAAACAACTCCTACTCATGCTAGTGGGTTTCATCTATTTACTGTGGCAATGACAGGTCATGCAAAGGATAAAGGGGTGCAGCTACCGCAGCAAGTAACAGATGAATCGTTGTTGTCCTAATGCAGTAAAAGAGAGCAGGAGCGAGAGAGTAGGATTGTATCGGAATGAACAAGGGGGTTTTGCTTGCCTGGCACTTCTGAAGATAATATAGCTCTTCATCGGTGTCATCGATCACATCGTCGGTATCACGTCTATCGAAAGGGGGCAATCACCGGCAACTGAGGAAAAACACAATCAAATGCAATGCATAATATGATGCATGAATGTGACATGGCAATATGCTGTGTTTTGTGCTAATGCAACTAAAACCAGATTAAATGAAGTTGGTTGAATCCAAGATTCAAATTCAAACTCCACATGTGGTTATTTAAATGCCATTTAATTGAATTGTACTAAACAGCAGCTATAAGTTGTTCTAACATGCATGAAAATGGTACAGATGGATTCCCTGAATTTTTCTGATAATTTGTCATATATAAATTATTTAATTTGGAGTTACGGTTGAATTTCTATGAATTTTAGAAGTTTAAATCATTTTCTGGAATTTCCTGAATTAAAATAAATCCAGAAAATGATTTATTGCGTCAGCCTGACGTCATTGTGACTTCAGCAGGTCAACAGGGGCCGGTCCAGGTCAAACCTGACACCGAGGCCCACATGTCAGTGAGATAGAGAGTTAACAGGGGGTTATTTAACTTAACCCGTGTTTTTAACAGCAGCGGTCCCACATGTCATGCACAAGGGTTTAATTAACCGAGTGATTAGCACCTAACCTAATGCTCCACGTCAGCTCTAATCGGCGTTTAGCCGCCGGCATAACAGGGCACGGCGAGGTCACTCGTCCGGCCAACTCCGGCGACGGGAGGTCGCGCGGCCGGGTGCCTTGGAACACCCGCAGCAGGGCGCGTACGATGGTGGTGGTGGCTGGAGCTGATGCGGGCTGTAGCGGCACCGGCGATGAGCTCGGCGGCGGCGATGCTCGGGCTTGGCCGGGGCGCGGGGCTGCAGCTTGCTAGCGAGCAGGTTGAGCGGCGCAGGAGCACCAGGGGAGCTCCTGGAGCACTACCGCGTGCTCAGACATGAGCAGATCGAGCTCAGGCCACGGCGGCGATGAGACACAACGGCAGAAGCTCTCGGCGATGGCGGGAATCGAGCTAGCGAACCAAATCCACCACGGGGTATGAGGGGAAAGGGAGAGGGGCTCACAGGGAGTCTTATGGAGGTCTCGTCAGGCTCGGGGACGAACTACGGACGACGAATCGAGCGGTGGCATCCGGCGGAGCAGAGCTCGGAGACGGCGATGGTGGCGTCGATGCGGGGCCTTCGGGCTCGCGTCCTTCGGTGGAGAGGTTAGTCGGGGCTTGGCGAAGCTTTTGGACAGCTGGTGGAAGCGAGACGACGACGGTGGCCAGCGCTGGGATTTGGACGGCGGCGACGGGCGCGCTTGGTCCGGGCGAGAGAGAGGGAGCAGAGGAGAGGAGGGCCATGGGGAAGAGTGAGAGGGTTCGAGGGGGGGTGTGCGTGGCGACGTTACAGGAGGCCAGGGGAAGCAGGCAACCAGGAGGTGGCGGGGCGCGTCGGCGCTCGCCACCGAGCTACTTTGGGGCGAGGGGGAGGAAGACGACACGGGGAGGTGGCGGTGGTGGGCTGGGCCAGGCCTCAGCCACAGTGCCGGGCCAGGTGGGCTGAGAGGTGAGCGCCAGGTAGTCCTTCTGCTCTTTTTTAATTTTTCTTCTGTTTTGTTTAATTTACTTCCTTTTGCCACTGTTTCTAAATAAAATAAATTCAAAGACAGTGACAAAATTCCCCTGAACATTTTATTTAGCACAATGGAATTATACCAAAGCACATAAAAATGTTTCAGTTATTTGAAAACATATATTCAGTAATATTTGGATATAAGTTCAAATTCAAAATAGTATTGATTTAAATTCATAGTCCCAAAATAATTCCTTTAAAATGTTCCTAAATTTTGGTTTGATATATAGCTCTTGCCAAAATTCTCAAACATTGCAAAAGGACATCTTGGAACATAGAATGAGATTTCTAGGGATCTTTGCTCTGCTTTTAATTAAGTTTTTGAGGCTTTCAAAATTCCTCAATTCAAGTTTCAAAAAATATAGACATGATGCACACATGAAGCTAGCCTAGAGCACTACCAGCAGCTAGGGATGTGACAACTCACCCCTACTAAACAAAAATCTCGTCCCGAGATTCAAGCGTAGGGTAAGATGAAGGGGGAACGCAGCCTAACACAATCTTCACGATCCAGGTTGCACTTCATAGGAACGTTGTTTCGATCACCATCTTTGTCTCGACGTCTTGTTCTGAGAACTCCAGTTATCATGACAACGAGAGGAAAGGAAAGACCCTAAAAGAATTGTTCTTCTCGAAGGTCGAACAACTCAGGATTAACTCTCGGAATGAGACGTAGCAACATCTCTCGAGCTGAGAGACGAAGCACACCTCTAGAGGGATGGAGTGGAACAGATGATGAGGGTTCACTAGGTAGACAACAATTCCAGACTTAAGAATGTGGTGATCGGTTGTCAACGTAGCGAGGAATTGAATTGCCATGATACCATACGACGCACCTTGGGGAAGGTGACTCGTAGAAATATCCCCTTAAGTGGCAAAAAGAATTACCTTTGATTCAAGGATCATTGAAACTCTTTATACCAGCTTATGGCAAATCATAATCGATCATATAGAGGGGTTCGGTAGAATGGCATACTCGAACTTGGATGATGTGGATTACCTTGTTGAAAACAACGTAATGGATGAATTTGCTTACCACCGGAAATGGAAGAGACCCATGGTAGAATGGCACATTGGTGGTGCAGGCTGGGAACAGAATGCAAATGCTGGGAATGATTCTGGTAACTGGGGAAGAACCCAACGATAGAGAGTGAATTCACTGTTTGAAAAGGTCATAGCATTGCCGAGGAAACTGAGAGCACTATATAGTTAATGCCGACGATCAAACCTAGCACTTGCGCGTGCTCTCAAGAACTTGAGCATTTCCATAATCATCAAGGTTTTACCAACATCCGTGTCAAGGATCTTGGCAACACAACTTAATACCATGATGAATGATGATGGATGATGCAGATGCAAAGGAAGATAACACTTTCTCAGATTTCACCCTTGGCGGGGCCAAGGAAATAAAATCTGGATGATTGACCGAGAGACATTTAGCACTCCGCCTCTAATGTTCTCCTTGATGTGCTAGTGTAACCCATTCATAGAAATGGTCTGGTATCTAGAACATCAAGTAAAGGTCGGACTTCGGAAACACAAAAATCATAAGGCATAGCTAGGGAGTAAATCCTACGAAGTCCTTATGGGGAGGTGGCCAACTTCTGCAAACAAGATACTACAATAATAGGTCTTCTGGCTGGGTGTGTTGGCCACAACATCCACTTTACCGTTTATCGAGGGACCAATATTATAGTTCTTGGGAAATGTTCCAACCATCATATCTGCCTGAGACTCAGATCTGGTTGGTGTCAGGATATTCCAGACTCATCGAGTCTAGGAAGAAAAATGAAAGTTTGCAACACAAATCGACGAGATGACGTTGCGAGATTCTCGGGAAATGAACTACGATAGCAAGCTCCAAAACATGAGCTGGTTCTGCTACACATGTGTGAACACGCTGCCTCAGACAAACATGATCACATGGTAGTCTTACAATAAAACACTACCGAGTTCTGGTTGGGAACCATCATGGAGGATATCGAAGTTCTTTCATAAGTCCGGATTAGCTCTTATGAAGGAACTCCTTGTCCTTGAACAAATCAATTAGTGGCTTGGGGTGCTACGGAATACATATGGAGTGGAGGTAATTAATCTACCAAACCAAGGTATACTTTGCACATGCATGACTGACTTGGGATGATTCCAGAGGAGCAAAAACAAACCTTCTCGAATTCACGTCGGCAACTTACATCAAATGCACGTGAATCAAAGGAAGTCACTTCTTCCATCGAAACATATGCTTCGAGCACGGAACATGAAGATAATGCTTATAGAAGTTTCCAATAATAGCTTAATGTTCAACAAAATCATGGAGGAGATAAGGATGTTCTCAATGGGCTCAACAACAACTCATCGGAATTTCCATATCACTGGACTTCCGCCATCATGTGAACACGGTGATAGTATTGGTCAGACCAAAAAAATATAATGGTGTATGCTCGAGGAAAAACCACGAGTAAGACAACATTACGAATATCGTTGGTTCTGATTTGATTTGACGATAGCCCACACTCAAATCAAAGGATTGATAAGACAATAGGTCCAGCAACTGATCATAGGGACCAATCGATGAAGATATCATCTTTCTTCAACACACACACACACACACACAGGATATCCCTTAAGATGAACTAAATCGGGCAAGATTCCATCTTCCAACTCTCCAAGTTGATGTTCAGCTTAGCCAACTAGCTCAGGGGTACCCAACACAGATTCCTGGAGAAAGGGTAGTTTACAGGATAAACCAACTTGATCACGAACTCAACATAGCGGTCAGGTGACAACCTGGTAATACTTCCGAGAAGATATACGGAAAATCACGAACCACCGGTATGTTACTAAGCTCGAGAATAATCTTGCTTTTGAGGGCAAGACGACATGATCAAATGAGTGAGGACTTGAAATAATTCCTATCTCATTGGACGAAGAGTGCACCAGAAATAGGGACTAGGCAGCACAATCAGTCTTAGGGTGACGATTCAATAATCAACACGCTAAGAATGAGGTTATCGTCCATTTAACTACCAAGCAACAGAGTTGCTAGCAGTATTGATTTCACACGCCATGATTCATTTGTCGGCATTCCGGTTACAATAACACAGGAACCGAGGAATGAACAATGATGGCAAGAAGTATCACTGTACCAAGAGTTCATAGGGTGGTGTGCAATTCCTATAACAATCCCGATATAAAGATGGTAATACTCCAAGGTAGAACAGAAAAAAAGTTGGATTAGCAACTTGATCTGCAGAGTACAACTGCTTTGACCCAATCCTGGTATGGATGAGGTACTGGAGTTTGTTTCTCCTAGTCATTCCGCGATAGAATGGCTTGACGGACCACAAGAGTAATAGGCATCGATAAACGAACGCACGCCTACTCTTGACTATCAATTGATAGACGAAGGTCAGTAGACAACTAAAGGAGGACAACTCAAAGGAACATATAACTTTTTGAGTTGTGGATGCATAGATTAGTATGTCGAACCAGGTTCAACATAATTCTTCCGGATAACCCATGCAGAAAGGTAGAACTGGCAGAATCACAATATATAATGGAGAACTCATCAAGAGCATTCTGGTTGTGATCGTTCAGTTCAACGAGGAACTTCTGCCATAAGTAGTTCATGGTATTTGGAAGAAGAAGATACCACAGACTTCAAGGACTATCGCAAAGGTTACTAATAACCTAAGGGAGCTAGCAATTACTATCAACATGAAGTAAGTAGGGTGAATCTCGGGTTCAAAACCCAGAAGTGAAATGCCTACTAACTAAGTGGCATCACGGGATGCTTACGAGAATGATGGCCAGAATCATCACGCTGGGACACAAATCATGGCTAAATTACTAGATGATCCCCTAAAACACCTAGGGTCATAATACCAGCTCCAACATATATGTCAAGGCAATAAAGTACCTCAACTCACTGATTTGTGTGATTAATCTGACCAAAGGCACATCGGAAACAGGAGGAAGGGATTTGCAAATGCATCCGACTATTTAGAAACCTGGGATGACTCGGACAGCATAACGGCTGTAAATGCTCAAATGATTTGAGACATCCAACGAAATGGTGGCATAACCACTTAGAAGCACAGTAATAAGGTTTGGAGATCAACAATTAGCATACAGAGGTAGAAACTGAATTGAGGCTTGAACCCAACACTCTTACAAGTCTACAGATTAGTAACACGTGATCCTGATAGAAAGAAGAGAAAGCCTAGCTCCTTAACCCCGTAGGAAAGATAAGATGACTCAGATCAGAAGGCATAAGGTATAAGGAGTAAAAGAGCCTTACATTCCATCCCACAATCAATCCCCTTATATAACTAAAGAATTTCTAGACTCAACTTCGACCAGTTTGGCTTGGTAATCCTACAGGCAGTCAAGCTCTGATACCAACACTGTCAGGACCCCGACTCAATGCCACATCGATCTAGCATGTAACACCTCATATCACTTTGCGGCCTCACGCACTGTATTCCCACGGGTGTCGCCTTACCTTTGCCCGGGACCGTTTGCGTCTTTTGGCACACGTATATGATAGTGTCGCTAGCATCCATATAGTAAGGAGCCCGGGCTGACATGGCTAGTCGTAAACCCAAAGTGGCACAAACTTACAGGGACAGGCATCCATGACTCAACATCGAACGTGTCGGTCATCAGCGAGTGAATCCAGGCTGTAGCACTAGGCTAGCAGGACTCCGGTGAACCGGGCTGTAGCGGGCTAACAAGACTCCGGTATTCATCGTGTGACATTTCCCTGAAGGGACAGACACAGGAACGAAGAAGGACACATGCCGGCCAGCCTAAGTGTTCCGGAGCAGTAGCAAGCTACCATGGCTCGGTGGAAACACTAGGAGACATTTCCCGGTAAGAGAGGCTACCAAGGATAAACTACTAGGTTGTCAGATCCCACACATACCAAGCATTTCAATAACATACACACAATATGCTCGATATGTGAAAATACAACATGGCATCACAACATGACTCTACAACTCAAGTATTTTTATTCAATAGGCTCCGAGGAGCGAGATATTACAATCATGGGTCTCATGACCCAACACTCAGAGCATACAAATCAAAGCACATGCGGAAGCTTAACATGTCTGAGTACAGACATCTAGAAATGAAAAAGGCTGAGAAGCCTGACTATCTACCAGATCCTGCCGAGGGCACAAGATCGTAGCTGAGGTAACAAGCTAAACGTCGAAGTCCACACGGTACTACTAGCGAGACTGAAGTCTCTCTGCAAAACATAAAATAGGCAAACGTGAGTACAAATGTACCCAGCAAGACTTACATCAGATCTATCTACATATGCATCATTATCAACAAAGGGGGTGGTGGAGTTTAACTGCAGCAAGCCAGCTTTGACTCGGTGGCTATCCTGAACTACGACTGCAAGTAACTCTTTTGAGGTGGCGCACACGAGTCCACATATTCACCATATCAATACACCACTATGGATCCGCTCCCGTCTCCCTACGAGAACGCCATCCATAGCACTCACGCTTATCTTGCGTATTTTAGAGTATCCACTTTCACTTGTCTATGAACTATGCAAGGGGTCCAAGTTTCCATATCCGAGGAATCCGGCTATTCGAATAGATGATGTTAACCCTGCAGGGGCGTACTTATTCACACACGCTCTCGCCACTTATCGCCCTATACACGTCATGTACCTCGGCAACCTTCAAGCGGAAGCCGGGCGAGGGAGTCGGCCACGACCTGACTAACCGAACAAGTCTCTAGTCCAGGTTTATCGCCTATTCGGGTTCCATCCGCGAGGAGATCCGGCCGGGGTGTCTCTCACGGCCCCAAACGATGTGAGCAGGGTTCCCAAGCCCACCATCTGGGTGCCACTTGGTACACCGTGCCACTGTGCCTAGTCTGTCCCAAGCCCACCTGTACCGGGTGCCACTTGGTAGACTACTAACACTACCTACAAACACCAGAAACTAGTTGCAACTCCTGGACAGAGATCATGTTGATTAATAAGTCGAGAGGGGTCGAGTTACCGGAACCCAATGTGTGGTAGTAACTGGTCATGGATCACAAACACAGAACTCAGTTCCTGAGGACGGCTGCAATGAGACAACCCACATGTACTCCTACATGGCCTCTCACCGCTACCTTTACCAAATCGTGTTCACACACTTAGCTCACACACAGTAGGACATGTTCACACACCTCTGATTCATCCCCGATGAATCAGACTTGACTCAACTCTAAGAAGTAGCAGGCATGACAAACAAGCATGAATGAGTAGGCACATCAAGGCTCAAACAACTCCTACTCATGCTAGTGGGTTTCATCTATTTACTGTGGCAATGACAGGTCATGCAAAGGATAAAGGGGTTCAGCTACCGCAGCAAGTAACAGATGAATCGTTGTTGTCCTAATGCAGTAAAAGAGAGCAGGAGTGAGAGAGTAGGATTGTATCGGAATGAACAAGGGGGTTTTGCTTGCCTGGCAGTTCTGAAGATAATATAGCTCTTCATCGGTGTCATCGATCACATCGTCGGTATCACGTCTATCGAAAGGGGGCAATCACCGGCAACTGAGGAAAAACACAATCAAATGCAATGCACAATATGATGCATGAATGTGACATGGAAATATGATGTGTTTTGTGCTAATGCAACTAAAGCCGGATTAAATGAAGTTGGTTGAATCCAAGATTCAAATTCAAACTCCACATGTGGTTATTTAAATGCCATTTAATTGAATTGTACCAAACAGCAGCTATAAGTTGTTCTAACATGCATGAAAATGGTACAGATGGATTCCCTAAATTTTTCTGATAATTTTTCATATATAAATTATTTAATTTGGAGTTACGGTTGAATTTCTATGAATTTTAGAAGTTTAAATCATTTTCTGGAATTTCCTGAATTAAAATAAATCCAGAAAATGATTTATTGCGTCAGCCTGACGTCATTGTGACATCAGCAGGTCAACAGGGGCCGGTCCAGGTCAAACCTGACACCGAGGCCCACATGTCAGTGAGATAGAGAGTTAACAGGGGGTTATTTAACTTAACCCGTGTTTTTAACAGCAGCGGTCCCACATGTCATGCACAAGGGTTTAATTAACCGAGTGATTAGCACCTAACCTAATGCTCCACGTCAGCTCTAATCGGCGTTTAGCCGCCGGCGTAACAGGGCACGGCAGGTCGCTCGTCCGGCCAACTCCGGTGACGGGAGGTCGCACGGCCGGGTGCGTTGGAACACCCGCAGCAGGGCGCGTACGATGGTGGTGGTGGCTGGAGCTGATGCGGGCTGTAGCGGCACCGGCGATGAGCTCGGCGGCGGTGATGCTCGGGCTTGGCCGGGGCGCGGGGCTGCAGCTTGCTAGCGAGCAGGTTGAGCGGCGCAGGAGCACCAGGGGAGCTCCTGGAGCACTACCGCGTGCTCGGACGTGAGCAGATCGAGCTCAGGCCACGGCGGCGATGAGACACGACGGCAGAAGCTCTCGGCGATGGAGGGAATCGAGCTAGCGAACCAAATCCACCATGGGGTATGAGGGGAAAGGGAGAGGGGCTCACAGGGAGTCGTATGGAGGTCTCGTCAGGCTCGGGGATGAACTACGGACGACGAATCGAGCGGTGGCATCCGGCGGAGCGGAGCTCGGAGACGGCGATGGTGGCGTCGATGCGGGGCCTTCGGGCTCGCGTCCTTCGGTGGAGAGGTTAGTCGGGGTTTGGCGAAGCTTTTGGACAGCTGGTGGAAGCGAGACGACCACGGTGGCCAGCGCTGGGATTTGGACGGCGGCGACGGGCGCGTTTGGTCCGGGCGAGAGAGAGGGAGCAGAGGAGAGGAGGGCCATGGGGAAGAGTGAGAGGGTTCGGGGGGGTGTGCGTGGCGACGTTACAGGAGGCCAGGGGAAGCAGGCAACCATGAGGTGGCGGGGCGCATCGGCGCTCGCCACCGAGCTACTTTGGGGCGAGGGGGAGGAAGACGACACGGGGAGGTGGCGGTGGTGGGCTGGGCCAGGCCTCAGCCACAGTGCCGGGCCAGGTGGGCTGAGAGGTGAGCGCCAGGTAGTCCTTCTGCTCTTTTTTAATTTTTCTTCTGTTTTGTTTAATTTACTTCCTTTTGCCACTGTTTCTAAATAAAACAAATTCAAAGACAGTGACAAAATTCCCCTGAACATTTTATTTAGCACAATGGAATTATACCAAAGCACATAAAAATGTTTCAGTTATTTGAACATATATTCAGTAATATTTGGATGTAAGTTCAAATTCAAAATAGTATTGATTTAAATTCAAAGTCCCAAAATAATTCCTTTAAAATGTTCCGAAATTTTGGTTTGATATATAGCTCTTGCCAAAATTCTCAAACATTGCAAAAGGACATCTTGGAACATAGAATGAGATTTCTAGGGATCTTTGCCCTGCTTTTAATTAAGTTTTTGAGGCTTTCAAAATTCCTCAATTCAAGTTTCAAAAAATATAGACATGATGCACACATGAAGCTAGCCTAGAGCACTACCAGCAGCTAGGGATGTGACACCTACATTTTTGCCGATATAACTCGTGAGTCTTCTTGCCATCCTTTACAAGTTTAATTTTCATGTCCACTACCAGTATGTTTCTTTTTCGTATGTGTTACCTTGATTTGCCACGTTAGCTAGTTGAAGTTGGTTGCCCGTACATTTGTCAGTGTTAGTGCCTTGTGACCCATCTTGCCATGGTGGCCCCCTAAATGTGTTTTGGTCGTAAGAACCTACGAAAAATGAGATTGTAGGACATAAGTAGAATGTCATTTTCATCGTCGCGAACATGGCAAAGTGTTCTTTTCTTGTTATCATGGATCATACCAATGCCTGTGTACTGCTCTAGTAGTGGCAGCAACGGCCCTACAGAAATGAGTTGACTGTACTCTATTGCATCCCAAGGGGGTGTTTCTGGCCTTTGAGAAACCCAAGAATCAGTGCCATCTTTGTGATTCATTCTTTTCCCGCATTTTGATTCTGCCAATGTGTTCTCAATCACTGCATGAACAGGAATGCCTCAACACTCCGCAAAAAATGCATTTTCTGCTGTTTGCATGTAGAAGATAACACGGCAATCTTATCACATTTTTCTGCGTAGGCAACCAACACATCATGGCAAATAGGACATGCACATCCACTATCTTCTCTGAAATCTGGGTGCCAGCTATCCTTTTGAACCGATGGCAACAACTACTTCAACAGGATGGCAAGCAACAGTGTAACATGGTGGCAGCTAGCGGCAACGATAGGCGGCAACTAATGTTAGACACAAGTGGCAACTATTTTTTCCTACCCCCCTTATGCCAAATTTCTCCTTTTTTTCTCCCTTTTTTAGGGAGTCCAACGCATCCTTCATTACCAACTACCTACTCCAAATTAATCTAGCGCCTAAGCTTAACTCTGGCGTACTACATGGCAGATCTGATGTTTGCTGCCTGGCAAACACGAACACACACAAAAAACGTGTAGTGTTTTTTGCCCCGATAGATCTGGTGTATGCTATTCGAGGAGATCCAGTCGCCATCCTCATTGGTAGATTTGCAATTGGACTTCTAAATTCTGGCAGAAGAAGGGTGAGAAACAGTGGTAGATCGGAGACTCACCTGCTTTTTAGCTGGTTGTCTCTGGAAGGCTTGGTTGGAGTTGGGAGGGGAGGGGGGAGGGGCGTGGTTAGCGGTGGGAAGTTCCTACAGATCTTCTCTGGTTGCCATGGCAACTAGAGAAGGACGGCGATGGAGGTACGGGATGGAGAGGTGGGAGAAGGTGGCGGCAGTTTGGATTGGGGATCAAAAGGAGGCCGGGACGGCTGGGTCGTGCGGGCAGCGCGGGCGTCTGGCCCGGACGTGTGCGCTGTGTTGCCACATACCGGACGTGCGGGCTGTAGGTGCGCACGCCCGAACACGGTCGTGCGGGCGGGTTCTTCTCCAGGCCACACGAGGCGTGCGGCACAAACCACCCACACACCGGACGTGTGGAAGTTATCGGCGTCCTATTTCCTTTACAAGGAAGTAAGACCCGGACTTGTATCCCGTTTGTAATAGAAGATAAGTTAGTCCTAGTCCTACTAGGACTTCACATATAACCCTCCCCTTTAACTTATATAAGGAGGGCCAGGGCTCCCAAAGAGGGACAAGAAATAATCTCTAGGGCTAGACACAAAGAGTCGGCTTACTGGCGACTCCCTCATGATCATAATGAGACCTAGCCACAAACAGCATGTAGGGCTATTACTGGATGATATTTCCCGGGGCCAAAGCTGTCTAAATCCTTGTCTTATGTTGCGTATCTCGATTCCGCCCAACCCCTCTCAAGCTACCACATAGATGTGTTGGCCTCGCGACTAAGTCCTGACACTAAGGACATCTGTCGTGACAATTCCATGATAGTTGGCGCCCATCGTAGGGCTTGCGCATGGTGGTGTTAAGTTCTTGGAGGGATCTCTCCTGGGGATCGAGGGGGCTCGCAATTTTTCAGATGAAGAAGAGCTGGTTTACAACTTTGGTCAGCCGTCGTCTTGCGGTCGTTTGGACTGATTTCAAGTCATCAAGACAGACGGATTTTTGAAGAAGACGTGTTAGATGAACCGGCAAATCGCTGATAAGTGTTCATGGTTACAACTACTCTTGAGAAGAAGAAAAGTCAGACACGTGATTGATTCACCGAGACCGACTGTGTATCTGTGTATCGTCCATATCCGGATCAACATGACACGACTCGTAGGACTACAGCAGTACCGAGGCGGACTCTGTAAACATCGTGCAGTTGATTCCTTGTCGGAGTGTGCAGATAAGATCAAAGAGTGATGAAATAGTAAAAAAAGAAGATCCCGTGATGCGATCTGCGGTTTCGATGTCCACATCATGGTATTAAAGTGAGCCAAAACTGCTACTAGGAAAAGACAAAGCTACTACTATGTCACGCCCAATATGCGACCCTATGCTAAAGGAACTCGAAGGTCCCACCAAGGATAGACCCGCATATTGAAACGCTTTTGCAAGGTGGATACCATTACATCAACATTACATAATAGATGGGGATACATACAAAAGGCATACAATATCACATGAATACAACACCGCGATACATAAGAGCTACATCCGACTACGGATGAAACACAAACAGAAACTCAAACGACATCCAACCTGCTAGCCCAAGCTGCCGACCAGGAACCTATCCCCTGATCGAAGAAGAAGAAGCAGAAAAAGAACTCCAAAACAAATAACATCGCTCTCGCGTCAAGATCATCGCATAACATGTACCTGCAACTGTTGTTGTAGTAATCTGTGAGCCACGAGGACTCAGCAATCCCATTACCATGGGTATCAAGACAAGCAAAGCTTAATGGGTAAGGAAGGGGTAAAGTGGTGAGGTTGCAGCAACGACTAAGCAAGTATGGTGGCTAACAGACGCAAATAAGAGCGAGAAGAGAAACAATGGAACGTCCGTGAAGCTAGCAATGATCAAGAGGTGATCCTGAACTCCTACTTACATCAAACATAACCCAAAACCGTGTTCACTTCCCGGACTCCGCCGAAAAGAGACCATCACGGCTACACACGCGGTTGATGCGTTTTAATTCGGATTTGGTGTCAAGTTATCTATAACCGGACATTAACAAATTCCCATCTGCCACATAACCGCGGGCACGGCTTTCGAAAGTTAAAACCCTGCAGGGGTGTCCCAACTTAGCCCATCACAAGCTCTCACGGTCAACGAAGGATATTCCTTCTCCCAGGAAGACCCAATCAGACTCGGAGTCCCGGTTACAAGACATTTCGACAATGGTAAAACAAGACCAACAAAGCCGCCCGAATGTGCCGACAAATCCCGATAGGAGCTGCACATATCTCATTCTCAGGGCACACCGGATTGTCCAAACTTCCGATAGGCTAGCCCAGAGTTGCCCCTGGTGACCACCGGCGGCTGACAGGTTGGACCAACACTCACAACGAGCACTGGCCCGGGGGGTAAAATAAAGATGACCCTTGAGTCTGCAGAACCCAAGGGAAAAAGGCTTAGGTGGAAAATGTTAAAACCAAGGTTGGGCCTTGCTGGAGGAGTTTTATTCAAAGCGAACTGTCAAGGGGGTCCCATAAATCACCCAACCGCGTAAGGAACGCAAAATCAAGGAACATAACACCGGTATGATGGGAACTAGGGCGGCAAGAGTGGAACTAAACACCAGGCATAAGGCCGAGCCTTCCACCCTTTACCAAGTATATAGATGCATTAATTAAATAAGAGATATTGTGATATCCCAACATAATCCTGTCCGTCATGGAGCAATCTTTAACTTCACCTGCAACTAACAATGCTATAAGAGGGGCCGAGCAAAAGCGGTGACATAGCCAAGCAACGGTTTGTGTTGGGGATATAACTATTTGAGTAAGCCGCCCAGGAGGGTCCGGTTTACGTAAAGAAGACTACCAGAGAGAAGGCCCAAGACCAAAGCATGAAGATGGCGGTTCATAAGAGGGCTTAAAGCCCACAGGCGACTTAAGGCCCGTTGTAGTAAACCGCCATAATGGTATGACTTGTATCATAAGGTAGTTTTAACTAGTCACCGAGTCGGACACTGTTATAAGATGGCCGGTACTCTGTAGGCCACAGGGCGTCAACCCGTGTATATAAGGGGACGACCTGCTGGCAGCTTAGGGCAGGAAAGAACTCATCGAGAACCGGGCATAGCGTATCTCGCTCCCTGGTCATCGAAACATCAATACCAACCCAACTAGACGTAGGCCTTACCTTCACCATAAGGGCCCGAACTAGTATAAACCCTCTCGTTTACTTTGTCCCGATTAACCCCTTCAAGCTTCCTAGTTGCGATGGCTCCACAACTAAGTCCTTTCACGAGGACATCTGACGTGACAATTCCACGACAGTTGGCGCCCACCATGGGGCCAGCGCATGGTGGATTTGAGTTCTTGAAGGGCAACTTCGAATGGCTCAAGGGATACGTAGTGGGCCGGATGACCAAGAGTCCTCGCGGCAAGATCTACATCGACGACGAAGGCTGGGGCCCCGATGCCGGCTCAATTGAGTACGGGTACCGGGTCCCCTTCGGAGGGATCCATGTCTTCATCGGCCGGATTGGTGAGCCAGGGCTTGAGCCGGACAACTGCACTAACCTTGTCGAGATGGCTCAGCGTGCGAAAACCGCCCAGGCTCAACCCGGCGTGAAGCGTGTCTTTGTGGGCTGTGTCCACAGAGAAGAGCTTTCCGAAAGTCCTGAAGATGGTGGTGAGACGGCCGTCCACTCGGACGGTGATTCGTCCGCCGGTTCAACAGATTCTCTTTATCAAGTTCAACATGGGGTGCTCGGGGGCTGTTCCGATGGCGTCAGTATTCCGGACACCTGTGAGTCGCCGAATTGGGCAGGAGTCTTCATGGCTGGGACTCTACCTGGTCAAAACTCTACAGCCGCTACTACAGCTACGTCCGTGGTAGGAGCGGCCAGGGCAAGAGGCCCTGTGCGCCCGCCGGCTCAAGTGCTGATGGACCTCATGGACAAACTTACGACCCTGTTAACCGCCACGGTTATCCCTGCGAACAAAGATGAGCATGACGCGGAGGTGGCACGGGTACAAGAGGAGATAGCTCAGGCCAAGGAGGCCTTGGCAGCTGAGGATATTAGAGTAACTACGGAGCGGGCGACTCTCGATGCCCAGGCACAGCGGTTGCAGTCAGAGGCTTACCAGCTCAAGATGAGCTTAAGCGCATCCAATGAGGTAATGAGGAGGAGACACCAGAAGACCCAATCCCGGTTGCCTCTGAATTACGACCCTCGGGTTCTATTCGCTACACCCGGAGCCGGCCCAAGTAACCCGCCAGATACCAATCAGCATATGATATTCGGAGCAGGAGGACCGGCTCAGCGTTGAGAGATGCCACCTCCTCATATGAGCATGGCACCGCCACGTTATGTGCCGATACCGCCGCGTCACTTTTCCAACCCCATGGAGAACTTAATCACAGCATCAGCGCATCTGGCGGCTCTCCCAGTGGATGGTGATGATCCAACAGCGGTGGAGACCCGAAGAATCAGGGAACTTGTCCAGATGGCCCTGGCTCAGCAAGAGACCTATTCTTATAGCCGGGGTAGGATTCATTCAACTCCTCTGCCTTGGTTAACACCGCCTTGTCAGAACCGGAGTCTGAGTTACAGCAGGCACATGGAATCTGAAGCTTTGTCAAGCAACGCCCAACGCCGCGACCAACATGGTGGCTATAACCCGGTGCAGGACCGAGTACATCAGGAGAACGAGCTGGCGACTCAACAGGCGGCACGTCAGGATATTCCAGAGTATCAAACGACTTCTACCGAGATGGGGGTAGCCACCAGAACCGAAGGTGTTCCTTGTTTGATACTGGCTTTGCGCAATGTGCGCCTGCCCAAGGACTTCAAGGGACCTTGAAAGGTGCCGAATTACACGGCCGACTTGCAGCCTGAAGCATGGATCGAGAATTATGTGAAAGTGCAACTATCCCTAGGTGGTTTTGGTAATTCATAACAACATATAGCTCATTGAGCTAATGCTATTCCAAGACTATTGTTTCAGGAAAGCTCAATGAATGGCATGGCATGGATGATGAAAGTGGATCCCTCAAAATACTAAGGACAAAGGATTGGCTCAAGCTCAAAAGCTCAAGACTCTTCATTTTACATTTTAGTGATCCAAGATCACATTGAGTCTATAGGAAAAGCCAATACTATCAAGAAGGGATGAGGTGTTGCTTAATGAGCCTCTTGCTTCATGTGCTTAGTGATATGCTCCAAAACCCTCAAGTACTTTCCCACATCCACAAATGACCTAAACCTAAAGCCAAAATCGGTCACACCGATTCTTTCTATCCGGCTCCACTGATTCCAAAAGTCATAGCACTGCCACAAACCCTAAGCAAATCGGTCTTACCGATAGGGATCTCGGTCTCACCGAGATGGGGTTGCAATCTCTCTGTTTCCCTTCGTAACGTTTGGTCTAACCGAAGTGAGCGATCGGTCCCACTAAGATTGCAATGTAAACTCTTTGTTTCCTTTTTGTAACATTTCGATCTCACCGAAAAGAGCAAATCGGTCTCACCGAGTTTACCTGACCAACTCTCTAGAAAGCTTATTACCAAATCGGTCTCACCGAGTTTGTGTAATCGGTCTCACCAAGATTACGTTATGCCCTAACCCTAACCGAATTGGCCTCACCGAGATGCATGTTAGTCCCACCGAAAATCACTAATGGTCACTAGGTTTACTAAATCGGTCCGACCGACTTTAACGATTCGGTCCCACCGAGTTTGGTAAATTGTGTGTAACGGTTAGATTTTGTGTGGAGGCTATATATACCCCTCCACCTCCTCTTCATTCATGGAGAGAGCCATCAGAACGAACCTACACTTCCAACTTACCATTTCTAAGAGAGAACCACCTACTCATGTGTTGAGGCCAAGATATTCCATTCCTACCATATGAATCTTGATCTCTAGCCTTCCCCAAGTTGCTTTCCACTCAAACCCTCTTTCCACCAGATCCAAATCCTATGAGAGAGAGTTGAGTGTTGGGGAGACTATCATTTGAAGCACAAGAGCAAGGAGTTCATCATCAACGCACCATTTGTTACTTCTTGGAGAGTGGTGTCTCCTAGATTGGCTAGGTGTCACTTGGGAGCCTCCGACAAGATTGTGGAGTTGAACCAAGGAGTTTGTAAGGGCAAGGAGATCGCCTACTTCATGAAGATCTACCGCTGGCGAGGCAAGTCCTTCGTGGGCGACGGCCATGGTGGGATAGACAAGGTTGCTTCTTTGTGGACCCTTCGTGGGTGGAGCCCTCCGTGGACTCGCGCAGCCGTTACCCTTCATGGGTTGAAGTATCCATCAACGTGGATGTACGATAGCACCACCTATCGGAACCACCCCAAAAACATCCGTGTCTCCAATTGCGTTTGAATCCTCCAAACCCTTCCCTTTACTTTCCTGCAAGTTGCATGCTTTAATTTCCGCTGCCTATACACTCTTTGCATGCTTGCTTGAATTGTGTGATGATTGCTTAACTTGTCCTAAAATAGCTAAAATCTGCCAAACTCTAAAATTGGGAAAAGGTTAAGTTTTTTTTGGTCAAGTAGTCTAAGCACCCCCCCCCTCTAGACATAGTTCAAGGTCCTACAAGTGGTATCAGAGCATTGGTCTCCATTTGCTTTGATTTCCATAGCTTTTGGTGGTCATAGCCTTGGTTTCACAACCTAGGAGAGTATGGCATCTAGCGAGGGAAATTATCACCGTAGAGGTCCTTACTTTGATGGTACTAATTTTGCTAGTTGGAAGCATAAGATGAAAATGCATATTCTTGGACATAACCACGCCGTTTGGGCAATTATTTGTATTGGCTTGCAAGGTGAATTCTTCGATGGGAGAGAACCGAACCGTGAAGCTAATGCGGAAGAATTGAAGATGCTGCAATACAACGCTCAAGCATGTGACATCATCTTCAACAGATTGTGCCCCGAAGAATTCAACAAAATCAGCCGTCTTGAGAATGCAAAGGAAATTTGGGATACTTTGATTGATATGCATGAAGGTACTGAGTCCGTCAAGGAATCCAAGTTGGATGTGCTCCAAAGTCAGCTTGACAAGTTCAAAATGAAGGATGGTGAAGGTTTCGCTGAAATGTACTCTAGGCTTGCTCTTATCACAAATGAGATTGCCGGCTTAGGGAGTGAAGAGATGACTGACAAATTCATCATCAAGAAAATCCCAAGAGCATTGGATGGAAAGTATGATACCGTGTGCACATTGATCCAAATGATGCCAAACTACAAAGATCTCAAGCCAACTGAAGTCATTGGAAGGATTGTTGCTCATGAGATGTCACTCAAGGATAAGGAGGAACTTCACAACAAGTCAAGTGGTGCTTACAAAGCCTCAAGTGAAGCCCCCACATCATCAAGTGAGAAACCAATCTTCAATGAAGAATTGAGCTTAATGGTGAAGAACTTCAACAAATTCTACAAAAGTAGAAGCAAAGAAAGAAGCTCCAAGTCAAGGTCTTACAATGACAAGAGATCTTCTAGTCGAGAGCGCAATTGCTCCAATTGTGGGAAACCCAGACACTACTCCAATGAGTGTACGGCACCCTACAAAAGAAGAGAAGATTCTCCAAGAAGAAGGAGCAAAAGAGAAGAATCACCACCAAGAGAGAGGAGGAGTAGAGATGATCGTTATGAACGAAGACCCTCACGGAGAAGTAAGGATTCAGAAAGAAAGGACAAGTCATCAAGGAGCTACACAAAATGAAGACATCAAGCTCATGTTGGTGAAAGGGTTTCCGGCTCTGACTCCAACAATCACTCCGAGAGAAGCTATCACTCCGACTCCGAATATACTCAAGATGAAGGTGTTGCCGGTCTAGCACTTTTGTCAACCAACTCCTACGACATATTTAACTCACCAAATGAAGGTGTTGGAAGATGCTTCATGGCTAAAGGTCCAAAGGTAACACATCCCGAGTATGTTGATTTTAATAGTGATGAAGATGACTTGTTTGTGGATGATGATTTACTTGTTAACAACTCTAGTGATGAATACTATGATGAAACGTCAATTAATCATGCTAATCAAACGAATGACAATGATAAGGAGAAAATTGAGATTCTAACTAAAGAACTAAACACTCTTAAGTTGGCTCATGAAACTATCTTCGAAGATCATCGAGAACTTTTAAGGGCTCATGAGAAGTTACGCTTTGAAAAGCTCAATCTTGAGCAAGAGCATGAGTTCTTAAAGGCAATCAATGATGATCTCCGCAAGAAAAGTTCTTCTTACATTGCCAAGCGTTTACTCTTATCTACTTACATGCCTCAAGTCAAGTCTAGTAACAAGTACAAGAAAGATACTTCCTCTAGTAGTAACAATAATAATGTCAAATCCATGTTATTGCTTCTAGTAGTTCTCTTGATTCCACTAATGATTCTCTTAGCCAAGTTACACTTGAGCAACAAAATAGTTTATTGAAGGGAATTATAGAGAAAGGTGTTTACAAGAGCCTTGCCGGGAGTAAGCAATTCGAGGAAATTGTACGCAAGCAAGGAAGGCACCGGAAGAATCAAGGTGATGGTTTTGAATGAAAGTTCAACGCCAATGGAGTTGAGTGGGAAGAAGATCAATACCCCAAGACAAAGTTTGTTCCTCAACAAGAGAAGTATGATCCTACTTCCTTCAAGGGGACACAAGCTCAAGATGATCTTCCCACAAGACCACAAGAACGAAGGCAAGGACAAGCTTCAAGAGGAGATTGATGCATTTGAAGAAGCACCTAAAGCCTCGTTCAAGTGGGTCCCCAAGACAACGTCAAGTTCTACTTCATCAAGTACAACTACAACTCCAAGGATTCCCATCAAGATGATGTGGATCCCGAAGAAGAAGAACTAGAGAGTTCTTGAGGGTGACTCCGCCAACATTCTTCACTCATATCATTTTGGCAAGAACAAGTGCAATCAACTTTCACATCTTGCACTAGTTCAAGGAGTCACAAACCCTCATGTTGGTAAGGCAAGGGACAAGGTAACCTAATGTTTTCATGGACATCATCTTGTGTGTGCATCACTCTATGTCTATGGATATTCTTGTTTGTTCCTTGTGGGACTAACCCATGTAGGCAAGTTGAAAGTGAAACTCACTCCAAAGGATTGCTCCAAATGATCTACATCAACATTGAGCATCTACATCTTCAACACCTACATGAAGTCATCATCGACAAAACCCAAGGTTAGTTCATCCCTCTAAGGGGGGATCTCACATCTAGGGGGAGCTTAACTCTAAGAATTGAGTCAAAGCAACTCTAATGGTGTGAACACATTAATGCATTATGTAAAAGTGGTAACCCCACTTGAGCTTAAACGATGAGTATGACCTATGATCAAATGTTCTCATTTGACTCCTAAGTCAATATACTCATATATAGATGACCTAGTCATCGCCAATTGCTTGATAGATGCTAAAATTGGTTGTGCATGCTTTGCCACATATTTCAATAGCCATCTTATTGTGTGAGCATCTTGGTGCATATTTTAATCATTCAAGGACATCCACTTGTTGTTTTGTTTGTTTGGATTCTTTTCTTTGTGCCAAGTGGATGGACAAGAATGCCTAAGAACCTTCTTTAGCTATCTATGCTTTTCTCGTCTCAAACTCTATTCATGCTACATCACAAAATTTGATCAAGTCAGATTCGAACCACTCTGTGTGAGGAGCACTCGGAGTCCCCGATCCGTCATAGACTTAAACTTCCAAAACCTCTTAGTGATTCTCGGTCTGACCGATCCTTCCATTTCGGTCCTACCGAGATCATCAAGTTGATCTGAGTTTTCAATCTTGGTACAACCGATTTGAACTTTTCGGTCTCACCAATTTGCTGTAACTGAACACAGTTATGCATCTCGGTGCCACCGAGTTGTTCCACTCGGTCACACCGACAGGGTCGAGCTATATATATATCCACGGGCAAAATTTTGGAAATTTCTCCGAAACCCTTCGCCCGCGCAACAGCTTGCTCTGCCATCGTGGTCTCCGGATCGTCTCCTCGTCGCCAGCAGCCTCCTGTCACTGGTCTCCGCCGCCGTCAACAGATTTCGTCCCCGCCGTTGCCGCCGTAGCAAGTCCACCGCCAAGTTAGGGCATGGACTTATCTTTGTGCTATCCACGTCTGATTCCTGGCACATTGTTTTCATATTGATTCTTGCCACGATTGAAACTCTTCTATCCAGCCAAAGTAGTTCATAGATTAGATGTGATTCAAATTTTTAGGGTTAGGTTTCCGCCGAAACCATCTCGGACCCACCGAGTTGAAAAACTCGGTCTCACCGATTTGGCTTATGCCATTGCACTAGTGACTCTCGGTCTGACCGAGAATTACTAATCGGTGCAACTGATTTGAGGATTCTGTGAAACCCTAGCACTCTCGGTACCACCGAACTGAAACTCGGTCCAACCGAGATCATCAGTTTAGGTTCCAAAACTGCTTCGGTATCACCGAGTTTGAAAATCGGTGGATCCGAAATGCTTTTCGTGGAAAACTAAGACTGAACTTTTGAGTCATTCTTTTGCAAAAACCTCTGCATTTTGTGATGCTCATCTTTTCTATCTCATCTATAACTCTTCACAGGGTTAGCAGTCAGCTTTTGCAGTATGTCTGATCAAAGTGACAGACAGAACAGGTCAGAAGAGCAGATGGACTTGAGTGAGGGCACTAGTCCCTCAACTTCAGATGAAGGGAGCAGAAGTACTCCTAGCAATTTGCCTAAGGCTGCAACTAGGCAAAGGAGGAAAAGAACTTCAGATTCAGAGGGTGAAGATTACAAAGCTGAGGAAGATGAGGCTACTTCCAAGAAAGTGGTGCTCAAGAAGGAATATGGCTCAGCAAAGAATACAAAGCCAGGCATGAAGACCGAAAGGCCTGCAGGAAGACAACCAATGTCCAAGGCTAGAGCATCAACTCAACTGCCTAAAAGGCCTGATCCCAAAGAGCCAGCTACTGAATGAAAGAAGAGGAAGGAAAGGGTCAAGAAGACCATGGCCAAAATTGTTGGTCAACCTTCCATGATGGAAGAGGAAGAGCTTGCTGCACCAGCTCCTAAGGCAGCTAAGCTTATGGGAGATGCAATCAGATCAGGGGCTGCAACATCCAAGCCCAAGGAATCACCCAAAGCTGCCTCCAAGGCCAAGCAAGTTCCAAAGAGGAATACTAGGAGTATTCCAGCTGCTGAGAAGAACAAGGCCCCAGTGCCCAATGTTGCTGAAGATTCAGAAGAAGAAGGACAGGTTCTAAGAAAGCTCAAGCCCAAGATACCAGACCACGATGATGCCCATCCTGTGGCTGAGGACATGAGAATCAGGAAGGATTCAGGGCTGAGACTGTGGAGAATGGAAGATCCATACGCTTCAAGAAGAACAATTGTTGTTGACTACAGGTTCCACACAAAGGAACAGCAGGACTTCTATGAAACAATTCTGTTGGACAAGAAGCCCATAGTCTGTGACATGAGGTGGGTTGACTAGAAATTCATCAAGGAAAATGAACAACACTATCCTGGAGTGCAAGACAGCTTTGTTGCTTGTGGAGTTGCAGATTTTGTTGGACAAAAGTTCACCAACTGGAATGATGAGCTTATCATGCAGTTCTACTCCACAGCACACTTTTACCCAGATGGAAGAATAGTTTGGATGTCTGAAGGTACAAGGTACCAGTCCACTATTGAAGAATGGGCAAGTCTGATCAATGCCCCCAAGGAGAATGAGGATGACCTAGACATTTATGCAAAGAAGAAGTTGGGTCACAATTCAATGGCTCACATGTACAAGGAAATTCCATACAAGGCATTAGAGACTCACAAGTTTGGATCAGTTCACTTTCTGCTATCAGGGTTGCCAACCATAAATTGGATTCTGAGGCACACTTTGTTGCCCAAGTCTGGTGACCATAACATGATCAGAGGGCATGCCATCAACATGTTACATGTATTTGATGTGCCACAGAAGTTCAAAGTCATGAGCCTGATCATTGAAACAATCAAGAGGACTGCAGCAGATCAGAAGAGGAGCTGTGGATATGCACCTCAGATTCAAGAATTGATAAACTCAAAAATGGGCAGGAAAATATCAGTTGGATAAGGAACACTTTCCACTTTATCCAGACTTTGAGGACAATGAGGTTGTCATGAATGAAGATGATCCACAATCAGTTCAAGCTCAGGAGAAGAAGGAGAAGGCAAAGAGGGAGAAGGCTGCCAAGATGCCAACTCAAGAGGAGGCATATGAATATTTCTTGAAAACCAAACAGGAGCAGCTTGGTTACTTGATAGCATCATCTCTGATGATTGAGAAGGGGTTGGCCACCCTAACTCAAAACCAGGAGAGCCTGGAAAGAATCATGGAACAAAAATTCTATGATCTAGATGTCAAGGTAACTGAGATTCAGTCAGTTGTGGAGCAGCTGCAGGACGACATGCAGGAGAGGAAGGGCAAGACTACCACCAATGTGTTTGCCAGAGTGCCCAGAGCCCAGAGGTCAGTTGCAGTGCCAGTGACAGACACTAGAGCAACAACTTCAGCACCAGCCACTGCCCCTACAGTTCCAGTGCAACCAGCTCCAGCACCAACTCCTCCAGCTCCATCCACTGGCACTGAAGCCTTCATCCAAGGAGCCATCTCTACACCACCACCAGAAGATCAAGCCTGAGAGTCGATCTAGCACTATGCATTTTCTATGAACTTTTTGGTAACTTGTTGCCAAAGGGGGAGAAAAATGTATAGATCATAGGCTTCGAGAGAGAGAGAGTGTTGCTTTTGTTCTCTCTTGCTTTATTTAGTGGTTTTTCAATCTTTGTTTGCTTTTGGTTGAGATACTATGCTTGTGAGACATTGATGATCATGTGTTTGATCATAAGCTACACTTATGCATGCTTGATATTATCCTATCTATCTTATGTGATCACTCACTATGCTTGGTGATGAGTGCATGTGTTCATTGTTTATTATTTTGAGCGCTCCACCAAGATGTATGTGACATGGAAGAGTAACCCATGAGCCTAATTCATTGTGCATTTGCAGTCCAAAGCAAATATAAAACTATGCACAAATTTAGGGGGAGCTCTTGCTTATCACATACTTCTCAAAGCGACGATGTTATTTAAATTTTATTATCATTTGTCGAAGCTTTGATCTATATGTTGTCATCAATTACCAAAAAGGGGAGATTGAAAGTGCAACTATCCCTAGGTGGTTTTGGTAATTCATAACAACATATAGCTCATTGAGCTAATGCTATTCCAAGACTATTGTTTCAGGAAAGCTCAATGAATGGCATGGCATGGATGATGAAAGTGGATCCCTCAAAATACTAAGGACAAAGGATTGGCTCAAGCTCAAAAGCTCAAGACTCTTCATTTTACATTTTAGTGATCCAAGATCACATTGAGTCTATAGGAAAAGCCAATACTATCAAGAAGGGATGAGGTGTTGCTTAATGAGCCTCTTGCTTCATGTGCTTAGTGATATGCTCCAAAACCCTCAAGTACTTTCCCACATCCACAAATGACCTAAACCTAAAGCCAAAATCGGTCACACCGATTCTTTCTATCCGGCTCCACTGATTCCAAAAGTCATAGCCACTGCCACAAACCCTAAGCAAATCGGTCTTACCGATAGGGATCTCGGTCTCATCAAGATGGGGTTGCAATCTCTCTGTTTCCCTTCGGAACGTTTTGGTCTAACCAAAGTGAGCGATCGGTCCCACCGAGATTGCAACGTAAACTCTCTATTTCCTTTTTGTAACATTTCGGTCTCACCGAAAAGAGCAAATCGGTCCCACCGAGTTTACCTGACCAACTCTCTCGAAAGCTTATTACCAAATAGGTCTCACCGAGTTTGTGTAATCGGTCTCACCGAGATTACGTTATGCCCTAACCCTAACCGAATCGGCCTCACCAAGATGCATGTCAGTCCCACCAAAAATCACTAACAGTCACTAGGTTTACTAAATCGGTCCGACCGAGTTTAACGATTCGGTCCCACCGAGTTTGGTAAATTGTGTGTAATGGTTAGATTTTGTGTGGAGGCTATATATACCCCTCCACCTCCTCTTCATTCGTGGAGAGAGCCATCAGAACGAACCTACACTTCCAACTTACCATTTCTGAGAGAGAACCACCTACTCATGTGTTGAGGCCAAGATATTCCATTCCTACCATATGAATCTTGATCTCTAGCCTTCCCCAAGTTGCTTTCCACTCAAACTCTCTTTCCACCAGATCCGAATCCTATGAGAGAGAGTTGAGTGTTGGGGAGACTATCATTTGAAGCACAAGAGCAAGGAGTTCATCATCAACGCACCATTTGTTACTTCTTGGAGAGTGGTGTCTCCTAGATTGGGTAGGTGTCACTTGGGAGCCCTCGACAAGATTGTGGAGTTGAACCAAGGAGTTTGTAAGGGCAGGGAGATCGCCTACTTCGTGAAGATCTACCGCTAGTGAGGCAAGTCCTTCGTGGGTGACGGCCATGGTGGGATAGACAAGGTTGCTTCTTCGTGGACCCTTCGTGGGTGGAGCCCTCCGTGGACTCGCGCAGTCGTTACCCATCGTGGGTTGAAGTCTCCATCAACGTGGATGTACGATAGCACCACCTATCGGAAGCACGCCAAAAACATCCGTGTCTCCAATTGCGTTTGAATCCTCCAAACCCTTCCCTTTACTTTCTTGCAAGTTGCATGCTTTAATTTCCGCTGCCTATACACTCTTTGCATGCTTGCTTGAATTGTGTGATGATTGCTTGACTTGTCCTAAAATAGCTAAAATCTGCCAAACTCTAAAATTGGGAAAAGGTTAAGTTTTTTTGGTCAAGTAGTCTAATCACCCCCCCTCTAGACATACTTCAAGGTCCTACATTATGAGATGGCCATGGAACTGTTGGTGGTTAGTGACGCGGCAACGGCTAAATATTTTACCATGATGTTAGATGGAACGGCCCGGTCTTGGTTTAAAGGTTTACCACCCGATTCCATTGGTTCGTGGGAAGAGCTAAAAGCCCGTTTCATCCGGAACTTCAAGGATACCTGTAAGCAATCTATGACGATCGTGGACTTGACGAATTGTAAGCAGGGGGAAGGTGAATCTACCACCCATTGGGTACGCCGGGTCAAGGAGATAATTCATTCATCTGATAAGATGGATGCCGGCTCGGCAGTCCTTATGTTGGAAAAGAATTGCAGCTTCAAGCCACTGAGGCAAAAACTGGGGCGCCTTAAACGTGGCTGCAAGGATATGGGTACATTAATGGCGGCTCTGGTCAAATATGCCGATTCTGATAGTACCAAAGGTCCCGAATCTGACGATGAAAAGACAGGGAAGGGAAAACGAAACGACAGTAGAAAGGGCCAACAACATAACCCGGTGAATCAAAGTGGCAATAAGCGTAAGGCAGACGGAAACCGGGAATTTGTGGCCAACGTTAATACACAGGGTAACAATCAGAGACATAAGGGCAAGTGGCCTCGATCCGGCGGGTTATACACCTTTCTTCATGGTTTATGGAGTAGAGGCAGTTCTGCTAATTGATATCCGGCACGATTCGCCTCGTGTGGCGGCTTACGTTGAGGCTGATAATAAAACGGCTCGACAGGAGGCACTTGACTTACGAGAAGCGAGACTTGGCAATAGCCTGCTCAGCGATTTACCAGCAAGACCTTCGTCGCTATCATAGCCGCCGGGTTAGAAGTAGAACCTTTCAGGAAAGCGACTTAGTGTTCCAACGCATCCAGAATCAGTCTAATATGCACAGGCTATCCCCTCCTTGGGAAGGACTCTTTGTGGTCAGCAAGAATCTGAACAACGGGTCATATCTCTTCATTGATATTCGAGAGCACAAAGATTCATGTAAGTCGGGGGAAGAGACCCGCCGGCCGTGGGATATAACCCATCTTCGGCCTTGCTATATTTAAGCCACCGGCTCTTGAGATGCATATATTTTTTGACAATGTATATACTATATAAAGTAATAAAGCAGGACCTCTTTCCTTTTTTCAACCTCAAAAGGTTATATGTCTTTTTGTCAGATGGTGGAAACAACCAACAGGGAGCAGATCATATTTGAATTCGGCTTTACCTTTGGTCCGGCTTATGATCATATCTGAATCTATCCATGGTCACTTGGGGGCTTCCTGTTCAAACATAGGTCGTATTCGAACCAAAGAGGACATAGCTGTCGATACCCACATGATCGGCATACTGCCAAACCTACTTGGGGGCTTCTTGATCATATTTGAATCATAGCTTAACCCCTTTGGGTCTGACGTGGATCATATATTGTCAGGACCCCGACTCAATGTCACATCGATCTAGCCGGTAACACCTCATATCACTTTGCGGCCTCACGCACGGTATCCCCACGGGTGTCGCCTTACCTTTGCCCGGAACCGTTTGCGCCTTTTGGCTCACGTATATGATAGTGTCGCTAGCATCCATATGATAAGGAGCCCGGGCTGACATGACTAGTCGTAAACCCAAAGTGGCACAGACTTACAGGGACAGGCATCCATGACCCAGCTTCGAACGTGTCGGTCATCAGCAAGTGGGTCCGGGCTGTAGCACTGGGCTAGCAGGACTCCGGTAAACCGGGCTGTAGCGGGCTAACAGGACTCCGGTACTCAAAGCGTGACATTTCCACGAAGGGACAGACACAGGAACGAAGAAGGACACATGCCGGCCAGCCTAAGTGTTCCAGAGCAGTAGCAAGCTACCATGGCTCAGCGGTAACACTAGGAGACATTTCCCGGTAAGAGAGGCTACTAAAGATAAACAACTAGGTGGTCAGATCCCACACATACCAAGCATTTCAATCATACACACAATATGCTCGATATGTGCAAATACAACGAAGCATCACAACATGACTCTATGACTCAAGTACTTTATTTAAGGCTCAGGGAGCCATACATAACATACACAAAGGTACGGGTCTCACGACCCAACATACAAGTCATACAGTCATACAAACCGGCAGCGGAAGTAACTTGTCTGAGTACAGACAACTAGTAAAATAAAAGAGGCTTGGAAAGCCTAACTATACTACGTGGTCCTTCACAAGCTCAGGGTCACCACCTGGGTCTTTAGCCTACTCGTTGATGTCAACGTCTACATAGAACCCATCAGAAGGGGTTGCAGTGTCTTCTGTAAAATGTAGATTATAGCAACATGAGTACAAAGGTACTCAGCAAGACTTACATCAGATCCTACATACATGCATATTATCAAGAAGGGTTGGTGGAGTTATTGCAGCAAGCCAGCTTTGACTCTTGGCTAGACTATCCTACGATACTCCAACTTGAAATGGTTTTGCGCACACGAGTCCACTACTCACCACTTCAATACACTACCGAGGATCCACCTCCGTCTTCCTACGGAAGAGCCATCTCGGCACTCACACTTATCTTGAGGCTTTTAACAGTTTCCATTTACTTGTCTATGAACTGTATAGGCAACCAAGTAGTCCTTTACCGCGGACGCGGCTATTCGAATAGATCATGTTAACCCTGCAGGGGTGTACTTCTTCATACAAGCTCTCACCACTTACCGTCGTTTACACGACATGTACTCGGCAACCTTCAAGCGGAAGCCCAACGTGGGTGTCGGCCACGACCTACCTAATCACCTAAGCCTCCAGTCCAGGTTTATCGCCTATCCAGGTTCCATCCGCAGGGAGTCTGGCCGAGGTTTCCCATACGGCCCCGAACGATGTGAACAGGGTTCCCGAGATACCTAACGGGTATTCGGTACACCGTGCCACGTACCTACCGCATCACAGCCCACCCCTACGGTCAGCGCTGTCCACGGCCTCCAGTAGGCTACAAACACCAGAAACTACTTGCAACTCCTGGACGGAGAACTAGGGTGAATAAGAAGCCGAGAGGGTCCATTGGTTTCGGGCCCAATGCATGGTAGTAGCTGATTCTTAAATCACACATACAGATCTCAGTGCTTAAGGTCGGCTTCAATGAAACAACCCACCATGTACTCCTACATGGCCTCTCATCGATACCTTTACCAAATCGTGTTCACCACACCACTCTCATTACCGACATAAACATTTCACTCTAGCCCATCACCCAGATGAACCAGACCTGACATGACTCTAAGCATAGCAGGCATAGCAAGGTAGGAACAACACATACATATGGCTCAAACAACTCCTACACATGCTAGTGGGTTTCATCTAGTTGCTGTGGCAATGACAGGTCATGCAGAGGAAATGGGTTCAACTACCGTAGCACACAGCAGTTTGAAACGCGTTGTCTTAATGCAGTAAAAGAGAGCAGGAGCGAGAACATGGGATTGTATCGATATGATCAAATGGTTGGTTGCTTGCCTGATGGTTCGATGCACTGATACGGTTCTTCGTTAGGGTAATCACGGTACTCCTCGGAGGCAGAACCTGTCGCAAAGTACACCGATACACAACCATCACCAAACAATGTGCAACAATATGATGCATGCATGAAACATGGCAATATGAGTGTGTTGGGCTAATGCAACTAAAGCCAGAAGGGTTTGAACAAATTTGAATCAAAGATTCAAATTTCAAACTCAAACATGGCCTTTTTAAGTGCTTTTCCTTGTTCTGCTTAAAACATCAATTTAACTTGTTTGATCATGCATGAAAATAGTACAGATGGATAGATTGGATTTTTCTGATCATTTTTCATATATAATTTGTCCAATTTGGAGTTACAGAATAAAAGTTATGAATTTTTGAAGTTTAAATAATATTCTGGAATTTCCTGATTTAATTTAAATCCAGAAATATGATTATTGCGCCAGCATGACGTCAGCATGACGTCAGTGGTCAACTGCGGCTGGCTGAGGTCAAACCTGACGTGTGGGGCCCACACGTCAGTGACAGGGGGGTTAAACAGAGTTAAATTAATCCTAATTACTAATTAGGGGCGCTGGGGCCCACTGGTCAGTGTCAGGGGGTTAACTAACAGTGGTTAGCGCTAATCCTAATTAGCTACAGGGCTGGGCCCACCTGTCAGGGACTCAGGGGGGTCCTGCCGTGGTCAAAGTGGGTCAAACCCACCGGCGACGTGACGCCGGCGAGGCCCGAGACGGCGGCGCGATGCGGGATCGCGCTACAGGGCACGGGCGAGGCTGTGCTTGGGCCGGCCAGCTGGATGGGCTGCACAGGGAGGAGCCCAGGTAAGCTTCTCCCTTTTATTTCTTTTCTGTTTTCTAATTTCTGACATTTGTTTTGATTTAAATAATATATTAAATCATTTATTTAACTTATGCCAATTTTTGCAGGGGCTAGATATATTATTCCAGAGCTCCTTTAGAAATGGCATAATATTTGGACCATATTTCATATATATAGAAATATATTTCCAATGCAAATATTTATGCCTTAATTCCAAATGCCCAAAATAAATGTCCATGAGCCACTAAAAATATTGGTTTGATTTTTATCTCTGTCCAATATTTTCAGAGAGCAACATGAGCATTTTCTTGGACCCTTTTGGAGAAATTTTTATTTGGATCATTTTCAAAATGATTCTGAGGGTTTCACAGATCCCCATTTCAAGTTAAATGGAATTTTAAACATGATGCACACACTCTAATGCATGACTAGCTAGGGTGTGACAACTCACCCCCACTCAAAAGAATCTCGTCCCGAGATTTGGGTTCCTCCGGGAAGAAGGCGGGATACTCAAGTCGAAGACGATCCTCCCTTTTCCAGGTTGCTTCATCCTCAGAATGGTGCGACCATTGTACTTTGAGGAACTTGATGTTCTGACGTCGGGTGATACGCTCGGCCTGATCGAGGATACGAATGGGGTACTCTCGATATGTAAGATTATCTTGGAGATCAAGCGTTTCGTGGTCCACTCCACGGATAGGATCCGAGAAGCAACGCCTGAGTTGAGAAACGTGGAAGACATCGTGGACTCTGGAGAGGTGCGGAGGTAGTTCCAACTGGTAGGCAACTTCTCCTCGTTTGGCGAGAATGCGAAAAGGTCCAATGTAACGAGGAGCCAATTTGCCTTTGATACCGAAACGATGGGTTCCCTTCAGAGGGGTGACCCGAAGATAAGCCTTCTCGTCAACCTCGAAAGTCATAGCCTTATGCTTTCGGTCATATTGACTCTTTTGACGGGATTGGGCTGTTTTCAACTTTTCACGAACGATGCGAACTTGTTCTTCTGCTTCCTGAATCATATCCGGGCCAAAGAATTGTCTTTCCCCGGTCTCTGACCAGTTAAGGGGTGTTCGACACCGTCGTCCATAGAGAACTTCAAAAGGGGCTTTACCCAAGCCAGATTGATAGCTGTTGTTGTAAGCGAATTCGGCAAATGGAAGGCACTTCTCCCAGTCCATTCCAAATGAGATAACAGAGGCTCGAAGCATGTCCTCTAGAATCTGGTTGACGCGTTCCACTTGACCACTCGACTGAGGGTGGAAAGCGGTGCTAAAGGAGAGACGAGTTCCCATAGCATTTTGGAAACTTTCCCAAAATCGAGAGGTGAAAAGACTTCCTCGATCCGAGTTAATTTCCAAAGGAACACCATGGAGGGACACTATTCGGGAGATGTATAAGTCTGCCAGCTGACTAGCGGTTATACTCTCACGAACAGGTAGGAAATGGGCTACTTTGGAAAGACGATCGACAACGACGAAGATAGCATTATTCCCTCTCTTGGTCCTGGGAAAACCGGTAATGAAATCCATACCAATTTTATCCCATTTCCATTCAGGAATAGCTAAGGGTTGAAGGGTGCCAGCAGGCCGTTGGTGCTCTGCTTTTACACGACGACAGACGTCGCGATTTGCAATATACTGAGCAATTTCTCTCTTCATCCTAGTCCACCAGAACCTCTGGCGTAGGTCCTGATACATCTTAGTGCTACCGGGATGAATGGTGAGAGGAGATTCATGAGCTTCCTTAAGGATCAAACGCCTCAGGTTTCGCACTTTGGGAACCACTAGTCGATTCCCGAAGTATACGACCCCTTGATCATTAATGGAGAAGCAATTCGCAATTCCTTTCTGAATGTTTCTTTTGATGCGGGAAATTCCCGGATCTACCTTCTGTGCTTTGATAATCTGGTCCGTAAGGGTAGGTTTTGCCACCAAGGTGGAAAGAAAACCTTGAGGAACAATGTGAAGGTTAAGCTTCTGAAATTCCTCATGGAGAAGCGGTTGACTTTGTTGTAACATCAGGTTGTTACAATAAGATTTACGACTTAGCGCATCAGCCATGACGTTGGCTTTCCCTGGGGTGTAGGTTATTCCTAAGTCGAAGTCTGTGATCAACTCAACCCAACGTCTTTGCCTGAGATTTAAATCCGGTTGGGTGAAAATGTACTTCAGGCTTTGGTGATCAGTGAATATTTCGCAACGATTACCGAGGAGGTAATGTCGCCAGGTCTTAAGTGCATAGACTACGGCTGCAAGCTCTAGATCATGAGTAGGATAATTCTCCTCATGTGGGTGCAATTGCCGTGAAGCGTAGGCAATTACATGTCGATCTTGCATGAGAATGCAACCTAGTCCTTGTCGCGAGGCGTCGCAGTAGATAACAAAGTCCTTAGAGAAGTCTGGCGGTACCAGTACGGGAGCAGAGGTCAGGCGTCTTTTCAGTTCCTGAAAGCTGTGCTCACATTGTGGAGTCCATTCGAACTTCTTATCTTTCTTGAGGAGTTCGGTTAGAGGTTTAGCAACTTTGGAGAAGTTTTCGACAAAGCGACGGCAATAGCTCGCTAAGCCTAGAAAACTCCGAACTTGCTTGACCGATTCAGGTGGAGTCCAATTAAGGACGGCTTGAACTCGCTCAGGGTTAACAGCAATACCTTTACCAGATATTACATGACCCAGATAGGTCACTTCTGACAACCAGAATTCACATTTAGAAAATTTGGCATAAAGGCGATGCTCTCGAAGTTTCTGCAACACTAGCCTTAGATGTTCGGCATGTTCTTCCTCGTTCTTGGAGTAGATGAGTATATCATCGAGGTAAACCACGACGAATTTATCCAAATACTCCATGAAGATTGAGTTCATTAACCGAGAAAAGGTGGCTGGAGCGTTGGTTAAACCGAAGGACATGACGGTGTACTCGTATTGCCCATAACGAGTAACAAAGGCCGTTTTAGGAATGTCCCCGTTTCTGATTTTGATTTGATGGTAGCCCAACCTCAAATCCATTTTGGAGAAGACTGAGGATCCAGCGAGCTGATCGTACAGGTCGTTGATCCTGGGAAGCGGATATTTGTTCTTGATTGTGACCAAATTGACAGGTCGGTAATCTACAACCATCCGGTCCGTACCATCCTTCTTCTTGATGAATAGGACGGGGCAAGCCCACGGAGACGAGCTAGGTCGGATGAAACCCTTTTTCAAGGACTCATCGAGTTGTTTCTTAAGCTCGGCTAGTTCTAGGGGTGCCATCTTATAAGGTCTTCTAGCAATCGGAACGGTTCCTGGAATGAGGTCTATTACGAACTCAACATCCCTGTCAGGTGGAACACCTGGCAATTCCTCTGGAAAGACATCCGGGAAGTCACGGACTACCGGAACGTCCTCAAGGTCTGGCAAGGGGCTGGCGTTAAGAGAATATAATTGTCGCTTGGCTATTCGGGTCAAGACATTGACTATCTTCCCCGAAGGATGGGTGAGCTGAACAGTCCTAGAGAAGCAATCAATTTTGGCTTGATGAGCTGACATCCAGTCCATACCCAAAATGATATTAATATCTGAAGATTTAAGGGCTATTAAAGAGGCAAGGAAAACAAGTCTGTCGACTTGGATTTCATTTTCATGGCTTACTCTAGAAGTTTGCCATTTGGATCCCGGAGTTTGAATTACCATAGAGGTTGGCATATCACCGAATGCGACGTTATGCAAGCGAGCATAGTTTTCAGATATAAAAGAATGAGAGGCTCCTGTATCGAAAAGAACAGATGCCGGGTGGCAATTAACAAGAAGCGTACCGAGAACGACGTTGGGATCCTCTTGAGCTTCTTCGGCAGAGATACAGTTGACATGGCCACGTGAAGCGGTGACCGGCTTGGCGTGGAATATTTTTCCTGTCGGCTTGCCACGGCCAACAGCTTTAGCAGACTGGTTGGGGTTGGTCTGGGGGCACTCACGCATATAGTGACCAGATTCCCCACACTTGAAACAAGTCACGGAACTGGTACGTGGAGGAGCATTGTTAGTTGGACCCCCATAGGGCTTGGCTGGAGCAGACTGTTGAAGGGGCGAGGCGCCTGGAAGGATGGCCTCGGTGTGAACCTGGGTGGCAGGGCGGTGTTGGGTACCCACACGCGGCGCTTCTGAGGACCAGCACCGGATGAGGAACCCATGTCACGGCCATGCTTGCGTGTTGCGTCATAGTCAGTCTGACCAGTTTCAGCACTGATGGCTTTGTTGACAAGTTTCTGAAAAGATGTGCACTCATGCAGACGGAGGTCGCGGCGAAGCTCAGGACTAAGGCCCTTACGGAACCTTGCTTGCTTCTTGGCATCAGTAGACACTTCTTCAGTTGCATATCGTGCGAGATTACCAAACTCCCTGCTGTAAGCATCCACAGAAAGTCGGCCTTGGGTGAAACTGCAAAATTCTTCACGTTTACGGTCCATGAGACCCTCCGGAATGTGATGTTCACGGAAAGCCTCACTGAACTCAGACCAAGTAGTGACATGGCCCGCTGGGCGCATAGCTCCATAATTCTCCCACCACAGACTGGCAGGGCCTTCAAGATGATATGCAGCAAAGGTGACCTTGTCAGCCTCCGCTACCAGCGCGGAACGCAGTTTGTGAGAGATACTGCGAAGCCAGTCATCAGCGTCGAGAGGCTCGACGGAGTGGTGGAACGTGGGTGGATGCAATTTGATGAAATCACTGAGTGACACCACGTTAATCCTCTGATGGTGTGCTGTGTTCTGTTCAATACGCTCCAACAAACGGTTGGTCTCCCGCTTGTTTCTCTCAGCTTCCATCATAACCTCGGCTAGTGAAGGAGGATGAGGCAGATTTACATCCCTGGCTTCACTGCCTTCGGCCTACTCTTGAGAAGCAGGGTTAGCGCGCGTGTTGACCATCCTAGGAAAACAAGACAATGATTTAGTCAGGATGATAAAATTCCGACATAGGGTAAAAATGTAAGGAATAACTCGAAATGCAAGATGATCATCCGTATGACATGGTAGATACAGAAACTGCTGCTTTATTCCATCGTCATACACACCATACAGGGTTTAGTACAAGACCGAACAAGTACTATTTCGGTGAAAGAGGATTACATCTCATCGAAGGCATCCCAAGCTCCTATACATTATTTTTCTACACCTCCGGAAAGAGTACAACTAGGTCATATCCCACGAGTCACGCGGGACGATAGAAGACACAGCTAGTGCGAACTAGTGATACTACTGCTAACTCAGACCGATCCGTAGTAGTCCTCGTAGAAGTCACCTCCATAGCCTGGAAGCTCAACATGATCATCCGGAAACAGACGATCTCGCGGAGCTTGTGGACCATAGGGGCTAGGATGAGGCCTTGGACCAACAGACGGTGGCCTGCGGGGACCGCGAGGTGGGGTGATGCCTCCTACATCACGCCAAACCATCACGTCTGGCAGAGCAGATCTCACAGGATAGAGATCGCGCATATCTGAATATCCAGCTTGCACCGCCGGTGCGAACCGAGTCAAAGTGGCCCAGTGGTCAGCACGGGTATTGAAGAGCTCTAACCTCAAGGCCCGATTTTCACGGTCCTTATCCTCGAGCATCTCAGCAGTGGTGCGAGTCCGTGAATCCTCCTGAGTGGTGTCAGCATAAATAGCCTCGAGATACCCTTGTGCTCCCGGAAGTGATCCTGGCATATACCGGAAATCAGAGTCCCGAAATATACCAGATCTGACTCGCATAATGGTCATCATAGAGTAGGCGGCGTCCTGCACAGCCATCTCAATAGTAACCCCGAGTCCATAGGAGCAGTGAAGAGGCTCGGTGGATCCAGGATAAGATGGAAATATCCTGACAGTGCAGAGATACTGGCTTTGATTAAAATCTCGGAATTGCTCTTCGACCGTGTACTCAGGATACCAGCGGTATCCAGCCTCAGTCATTACCCTGACCAACTTGGCAGTATGGCCGGGTACATCTAGGCATCGAGTCAGGCGAACCACTTGATTGAGGTCGCGAGTGGCCATCTGAAAGCGCAATCATAATGCAAAGGCATTAGAATTTCTAGCGAAATTTTGGTAGCATAACAGCTGTAAATGCTCAAGAAGGATTTTGAGACATTTGACAAAGGATTTCATACACACTCAACATCATCATATCAAAGTTCTGAATCCATTCTAACAACATAATGTGGTAGTAAAACTGAACTAGGCTTGAATCCATCAAACTTATAAGGTACTACTGATTAGTAACACGTGATCCTAATAGAGAGAACAGACCCTAATTCCTTATCCCCCGGTGGAAGAATGGACTGACTCAGATCAGAATGGCATAAGATAAAGGAGTAAAAAGAGCCTTACGTTCCATCCCACAAACAATTCCCCTACATATAACTAAAGAATTTCTAGACTCAACATCGACCAGTTTGGCTTGGAGAACCGACAGGCAGTCCAGCTCTGATGCCAACGCTGTCAGGACCCCGACTCAATGTCACATCGATCTAGCCGGTAACACCTCATATCACTTTGCGGCCTCACGCACGGTATCCCCACGGGTGTCGCCTTACCTTTGCCCGGAACCGTTTGCGCCTTTTGGCTCACGTATATGATAGTGTCGCTAGCATCCATATGATAAGGAGCCCGGGCTGACATGACTAGTCGTAAACCCAAAGTGGCACAGACTTACAGGGACAGGCATCCATGACCCAGCTTCGAACGTGTCGGTCATCAGCAAGTGGGTCCGGGCTGTAGCACTGGGCTAGCAGGACTCCGGTAAACCGGGCTGTAGCGGGCTAACAGGACTCCGGTACTCAAAGCGTGACATTTCCACGAAGGGACAGACACAGGAACGAAGAAGGACACATGCCGGCCAGCCTAAGTGTTCCAGAGCAGTAGCAAGCTACCATGGCTCAGCGGTAACACTAGGAGACATTTCCCGGTAAGAGAGGCTACTAAAGATAAACAACTAGGTGGTCAGATCCCACACATACCAAGCATTTCAATCATACACACAATATGCTCGATATGTGCAAATACAACGAAGCATCACAACATGACTCTATGACTCAAGTACTTTATTTAAGGCTCGGGGAGCCATACATAACATACACAAAGGTACGGGTCTCACGACCCAACATACAAGTCATACAGTCATACAAACCGGCAGCGGAAGTAACTTGTCTGAGTACAGACAACTAGTAAAATAAAAGAGGCTTGGAAAGCCTAACTATACTACATGGTCCTTCACAAGCTCAGGGTCACCACCTGGGTCTTTAGCCTACTCGTTGATGTCAACGTCTACATAGAACCCATCAGAAGGGGTTGCAGTGTCTTCTATAAAATGTAGATTATAGCAACATGAGTACAAAGGTACTCAGCAAGACTTACATCAGATCCTACATACATGCATATTATCAAGAAGGGTTGGTGGAGTTATTGCAGCAAGCCAGCTTTGACTCTTGGCTAGACTATCCTACGATACTCCAACTTGAAATGGTTTTGCGCACACGAGTCCACTACTCACCACTTCAATACACTACCGAGGATCCACCTCCGTCTTCCTACGGAAGAGCCATCCTCGGCACTCACACTTATCTTGAGGCTTTTAACAGTTTCCATTTACTTGTCTATGAACTGTATAGGCAACCAAGTAGTCCTTTACCGCGGACGCGGCTATTCGAATAGATCATGTTAACCCTGCAGGGGTGTACTTCTTCATACACGCTCTCACCACTTACCGTCGTTTACACGACATGTACTCGGCAACCTTCAAGCGGAAGCCCAACGTGGGTTCGGCCACGACCTACCTAATCACCTAAGCCTCCAGTCCAGGTTTATCGCCTATCCAGGTTCCATCCGCAGGGAGTCCGGCCGAGGTTTCCCATACGGCCCCGAATGATGTGAACAGGGTTCCCGAGATACCTAACGGGTATTCGGTACACCGTGCCACGTACCTACCGCATCACAGCCCACCCCTACGGTCAGCGCTGTCCACGGCCTCCAGTAGGCTACAAACACCAGAAACTACTTGCAACTCCTGGACGGAGAACTAGGGTGAATAAGAAGCCGAGAGGGTCCATTGGTTTCGGGCCCAATGCATGGTAGTAGCTGATTCTTAAATCACACATACAGATCTCAGTGCTTAAGGTCGGCTTCAATGAAACAACCCACCATGTACTCCTACATGGCCTCTCATCGATACCTTTACCAAATCGTGTTCACCACACCACTCTCATTACCGACATAAACATTTCACTCTAGCCCATCACCCAGATGAACCAGACCTGACACGACTCTAAGCATAGCAGGCATAGCAAGGTAGGAACAACACATACATATGGCTCAAACAACTCCTACACATGCTAGTGGGTTTCATCTAGTTGCTGTGGCAATGACAGGTCATGCAGAGGAAATGGGTTTAACTACCGTAGCACACAGCAGTTTGAAACGCGTTGTCTTAATGCAGTAAAAGAGAGCAGGAGCGAGAACATGGGATTGTATCGATATGATCAAATGGTTGGTTGCTTGCCTGATGGTTCGATGCACTGATACGGTTCTTCGTTAGGGTAATCACGGTACTCCTCGGAGGCAGAACCTGTCGCAAAGTACACCGATACACAACCATCACCAAACAATGTGCAACAATATGATGCATGCATGAAACATGGCAATATGAGTGTGTTGGGCTAATGCAACTAAAGCCAGAAGGGTTTGAACAAATTTGAATCAAAGATTCAAATTTCAAACTCAAACATGGCCTTTTAAAGTGCTTTTCCTTGTTCTGCTTAAAACATCAATTTAACTTGTTTGATCATGCATGAAAATAGTACAGATGGATAGATTGGATTTTTCTGATCATTTTTCATATATAATTTGTCCAATTTGGAGTTACAGAATAAAAGTTATGAATTTTTGAAGTTTAAATAATATTCTGGAATTTCCTGATTTAATTTAAATCCAGAAATATGATTATTGCGCCAGCATGACGTCAGCATGACGTCAGTGGTCAACTGCGGCTGGCTGAGGTCAAACCTGACGTGTGGGGCCCACACATCAGTGACAGGGGGGTTAAACAGAGTTAAATTAATCCTAATTACTAATTAGGGGCGCTGGGGCCCACTGGTCAGTGTCAGGGGGTTAACTAACAGTGGTTAGCGCTAATCCTAATTAGCTACAGGGCTGGGCCCACCTGTCAGGGACTCAGGGGGGGTCCTGCCGTGGTCAAAGTGGGTCAAACCCACCGGCGACGTGACGCCGGCGAGGCCCGAGACGGCGGCGCGATGCGGGATCGCGCTACAGGGCACGGGCGAGGCTGTGCTTGGGCTCGTTGGAGAGCCCTTGCTCCCGCGCGTCGAACGGTGGTGGTGGCCGGGCCTGAGGTGGCCGGAGTCGTCGACGGCGAGCTCGTGAGCGGCGGCCGGAGTTCGGGTGCGGTCGGAGTCGGCGTTGCAGGGTGTTTGGGGAGGCGTTGGTGCGTGCTGCGTGCTCCTAGTGAGGCGTGGAGCATGATAGTGTGCTCGGTTGGGCGCTACGGTGACCGTGGCCACGACGGCGACATCGCCGGCGGCGTGGAGCTCTCGGCCAAGGTGGGGCTAAGGCCTAGAGGTCGAAAGAGACCCGGGAAGAAGGGGGAAACGACTCGGGGGCTCACCGCGGTTGCAGTGGGCGTCGAAGCGGGCTCGGGGACGCGCTGGAGACGGCGAATTCGTCGGCGACGGTGGTCGGAGCCCGAAGAGGGGAACGGCGGCGTGACGGCGATGCAGAGCTTCCGGAGACCCGTGGAGCGGTGGGGAGGAAGAGGAGGTCGAGGCGGAGCTCCTGAGCTAGTCGGGGGAGTGAGGGGTGGCCGGAGATGGCTGCTATGGCGAACGGCGGCGACGGTGGTGTTCGGCCGTGTGAGAGAGAGAGCGAGGGAGAGGAGGGGAGAGCCGGGGGAGAGTGAGAGAGAGCAGGGGGGAGGCGTGGCGTCGTCCAGGGCAACGAGCGAGGAGGGGAGGGCAGGCAAGCAGGGAGAGAGGTGGCGTGGCGCGGTGGCGGGCGCGCGCGCCGGCCACACTCCCTCCCTCTGTCGGGACGAAGACGACAGAGGAGGGAGGCGGGCTGGGCCGCCTGCTGGCTGGGCCGGCCAACTGGATGGGCTGCACAGGGAGGAGCCCAGGTAAGCTTCTCCCTTTTATTTCTTTTTTCTATTTTCTAATTTCTGACATTTGTTTTGATTTAAATAATATATTAAATCATTTATTTAACTTATGCCAATTTTTGCAGGGGCTAGATATATTATTCCAGAGCTCCTTTAGAAATGGCATAATATTTGGACCATATTTCATATATATAGAAATATACTTCCAATGCAAATATTTATGCCTTAATTCCAAATGCCCAAAATAAATGTCCATGAGCCACTAAAAATATTGGTTTGATTTTTATCTCTGTCCAATATTTTCAGAGAGCAACATGAGCATTTTCTTGGACCCTTTTGGAGAAATTTTTATTTGGATCATTTTCAAAATGATTCTGAGGGTTTCACAGATCCCCATTTCAAGTTTCTGATGAAAGAGTAAACATGATGCAACACTCTAATGCATGACTAGCTAGGGTGTGACATATATGAATCAGCGTCATTAAACAAATCTTATGGTCACTTGGGGGCTTCCTGTTCAAACATAGGTCGTATTTCGAACCAAAGAGAACATAGCTGTCGGTACCCACTTGATCGGCATCGCCAAGCCACTGGGGGCTATATGATCGTATCCGAATCTTAGCTTAACCCCTTTGGAACGGTTTACTGATCGCATTCGAATCAGAAGCCTATAAATTATTTTGACTATCTTGAGACTTTGGGAAAACATTATGAGATGTTTTTTGTCTTTACGGTTTAATATTGGTCACACCAAGTTGTTAAGTACCAGGTGAGCATCAAATAAGCAGGAAAGGTTATCAAGGGATTGCAGGCATGCTATTATGTGTATGCTTAGCAACAATATAGTTGTAAACTAGCCTGTGTAGGGTGCCTTTGGTTCGTTTCTGGGTTACAAATACCTTATAGTTGTAAACCGCCAAGGGAGTTTTGTTTGTTTTATGTGCAGGATAAGACAAGCAAATTTAACATCAGGTAGGAAAACGGTCAACATAAGCTAGAAGTATATAGCAATGGCGGCTTATGAAAGTGTTAAGCGCCATAAACATGCGCGAAGGCATGACAAAGTTGAGAGGTTTTTCTACCCTATTACAGGATTCCCCGAGTCTGAATAAATGAACCATTGTTTTTTTACAAAGCATCTGGCGATTTACTCCTTCGGCGGGCTTGAAGCCTCCGGGTTATCCTTCTCCGCTTCTCCGTCGGCTGTTTTGTCCTGGAAAGTTGATGAGGCCCGGTCAATGCCGCTCAAGGCTTCAAACTCAGCTTCATCATCTATTAAACCAGTTGGATCCACTTCAGGGGCAAAAGTATGCTTACGAATCGGAGGGATCAGGATGATTTGATCATATGGAGTGTTTGGAATTCTCCGGTTCTCACTGTCGTAAGCCGACACATACTTGCTAAGGTCAGTATCATTTCCAATAAGGGTTGCCACGGGATGTATGGCTTTGACCCAGGCGGTGAAGTCATGGTCGTCAAAGGCAGTGCCATCCTCCTTCAGACTTGGGTACCCAAGGGCAAGGTCGGTCGGGTCTAGTTCTGGGAGCCATGCTTTAGCCCGGCTCAATGCGGCTACGGCTCCGGCTCTTGAGGACGCCCGCCTTAAATCTTGGATCCGCTGAGGAAGAAAAGCGAGGCTCTTCAATACGTCTTGCAGAAGGTGGGGATGTGGAGTTGATAAAGCTACAACGGCCAAGGCACGTTGTGACCCGGAGTATAGCTATTCCACTAAGGTGTAAACTGCTTTAAGCTTGACCGGTATGTTTTGCTTTAAGTTGGTACTCCTGGGGCCTGTATGAGAACAAGTACAACAGTCAGTCGGAAGTAACTATTACAATAGTTATTGTAAGGTTACAAGGTTGGAAGTTTTGCACGATAACTTACCGAAGATGGCTGAAACCATTTGAGATATCTGCCGTTTTAAGTCGGACAGCTCGGTTCTTGCTTCTGTGAGAGATGTTTCTGCTGTTTCGGCCCGAGTTACTAGGGAAGCCTTCTCATCAGCCCAAGTTTTCTTCTCCGACTCAAATTTCTTCTTCAGTTTATCATTTTCAGAGACGCTAAATTCAAATTTGGAGTTAGCCTTCTGAGTCTCAAGTTCTTGAGTTTCTAGACGGCTCTTCAGAACATCAAGCTCCGATTCAAACTGACTTCTGGCAGCTTGCATTGACACCAGGTTATGGTAAGGATTATAGTAAGGTGACATTCAAGTCCCAAGCACTTTACAAGTAAAGATACTTGGCACTTGGGGGCTAATGTATGCTGAATAATTTTAAACCTTATCCTCCTGGGTCACACATATTAAGTCTCAAGCACCTTGCAAGTAAAGATACTTGACACTTGGGGACTAATGTATATTACAAAATTTACAACTATCATGTTGTAACCGGGTTAAATATAATCTCTTTGAACCGGTTCAATTAATAAGTAAAGCAGATTTCTAAGTCTACAGCATATTTATTCATAAGCAATAGACTTGGGGGCTGGTACAGTATGTAATACTCACGTAAAAAATATAAGTTATACCTCAGATTTGTGTTGTATTTGTTTTACCATGTCAATTTCCAGGTCACGGCTATTACGCACTTGATTTAGATAGCCTGAGACTATATCACCAATGCTTAAGTGAGTATAATCAGTAATGTCCTGCTTGGCTTTCCGGCGTTCGACAAGTTCTTCCTTGGCGGAACACTTGGCAAGGACAGTAGGCCGCCCTAGTTCAACAAACTGAGACCTCACAATCTCAACTTCCGGTTCATTTATCTTGACCGGGCTAGGAATCTTCGGGTCATCTGTGTCGAGAGTATCCTCAGCAGATGGATTAAAGGTTGGCCCTAGAATATCAGAAGCCGGATCAGGCGGCGGCTGATGGATAGAGTTGTTTGGAGCAGACCCATTAATCGCCGGTACAGTCACAATCGGATCTTGGGACGGCTTATTCTTCTTCGCCCTCTTGCTGGGTTTCACTTGCATGCTGTTAACAAAGGCAAAAGGATGAATACGCAAGCATGGGTAAAATAAAAGTTCAAGGTACATAAGGTTACATTACCAGGGAGCAGTTTTGAAAGCCGGCATGTTTGACTGCATGGATTCACCGGAAGAAGGAGAGGTATCCTGATAATTGGAGTCAGACAAATTAAGAGGATGACGAATTAATCCCGCTAAAGGTAAGATGGAACGTAAATCGGAGATAACCTTAGTCCAACGTTTCCTGGTTATGTCAGGTAAGCTGGAGGAGAGTTCCGTATCCTTGTTGTTCCGGGTCTGCCTCCGGTTCTCAAGTTGTTGTTTCTTCAAAATAAATTGAGGATCTTGATAAGCAAGAGCATCTGAAAATCTTACTTTCCGGGTCACCCTTCGGATCTTTTGCTTTGGCAAAGGTTCTGAGTCGGAGGATATTATAGTTACCTCTTCATTGGCCGCTTGACTGTTCCCTGTGTCTTCCTGGAGAGATAGAGTGTCAACAAAGTAATGACAAAGAAGTCAGGAGAGTTAAAGGATTACCTCTTCTTCATCAGAAGTGTCGTCTAATTTGAATAAATCTGAGGCGCTAGGTTTCTTATTCCTTGAAGTTCCTGCGGTGGAGGTTTTCCTTTCAGCTCTTTTGGCTGCTCTGGCTTGTTTTGCTGCTTCATGGTTATATTTGGCCTTCCAAAAGTGATCATCAGCCTGTGAAAAATGATAGGAGGTTATAAGTAAAGGCAAGGTATAATATAAAATATTCATCAGAGGTTGGTGACTTACAGCAGGAGCTAGGGTTTTCTAACAAAAGGGGAGTAAGCCAAAGGCATTACTTATCACCGTACCTTCTTTCAACAATGACTGGGTCGTCGCCTCTACCACATCTTCTGGCAAGTCATCGGAGCTATGATGCATTGGGTCATCCTTTTCGCCGGAATAAGTGCACATTAAACCGGGTCGGCGGCTTAATGGAAGTATTCGCCAGGTAACCTAGACTCGGACTAAGTCGATGCCATCTAGGCCATTTCCCAGAAGAGCTTTGATTCTTCTAATGGTAGGAGCAAGTGGCAGACGTTCAACAGCAGTTAACTTATCCGGCAGCGGGTGGTTGGACTCAAGGCGCAGGGCGCGGAAGCCGGGCAAAGGGTTTTCCTCAGCCGGAGAAGTATCCTGGAAGTAGAACCACGTCTGGTTCCACTCCTTTGGATGACTCGGTAGTTCAGCATAAGGGAAAAGACAGTCTCTTCGCCGTTGAATTAAGATACCACCAAGTTCAAGACTGGGCCCATTGGCACGTTCATTCTGCCGGTTTAAGTAGAACAGTTCTCTGAATAATGGGATATTAGGTTCTTCTCCAAGATACACCTCGTAGAAGATTTGGAAGTTGCAGATATTTGACACAGAGTTGGGTCCGATGTCTTAGGGTCTGAAATCAAAGAAATGCAACACATCCCTAAAGAATTTTGAACCGGTCGGAGCAAAGCCTCGGGTCATGTGACTGGTGAATATGATTATTTTCCCTTTTTTGGGTAGAGGTTTCTCCTCCGACGGATTAGGAGCACGATAGGACATGATTTCCTTCTTGGGCAGATGGCCGGATTTCACGAAGTCAGCCAAGATACTCTCTGTGACAGTGGACTTAACCCAGTTGCAGGTCACAGGAGCTTTAGTAGCCTTAGGAGCCATGACAACAATTAGCCTATGGAAAAATAAGAAGATCCGGTTCAATTTTAACCCGGGAGAATATCCTCAATTATTCAAGGTGGCGGCTTAATGAGGGGCCTAATGATATAAGGATGACTGTGCAACAATATTTAAGCCGCTACAGGTATCAAGCGCAGTTCAAAAATTTCAGGTCGTGAGGCGCAATTAAGGTTCTGTGTCATTTATTTAAGCCGGACACCTTGACAGTTGTGTTTAAGGGCATTTACCAAAAAGAAGTTTTCAGGGTGATAAAAACAAGTTTCACAGATGATAGTTGTTACTCTGGATCAAAATATTGCTCTGAAAGGAAAAAATTTCTAGACCTAAAAACAGGGCAGAGGAGTTCATACACTCAAAGAGGGTTTCCAAACAAGGGAAATGAGATCTATTTCTAGGCAATATCAACACAAACAAGTACCGCGGCAGTTCTACATAGTTTTTACGATCTAAACAGAGCATTGGAGGTAAGAACTAGCAAGGGTTTGCGTCGGGCGGTGATGAACGCCGATGAACTCGGTAAAGTCTCAATGCAGATCTAAGAAAGGGAAGTAGAAGAACTCACGGAGGCAGACGAGCTGTGGAGGTTCTCCGTCGATCTCTGGTCAGAGTCAGGTTGATGCAGCGGCCCGAGTCGGTAAAGACGAGGGGGTCGACGGCGGCGGCGGTGGAGCTCGAGAGGAAGAAGAGGAAGAGGACGACTAAGAGGAGGAGGAGTGAAAGACCTAAGTCGCTCTATTTATAAAGGAAGACTGATCGAGATGGCGCGAGAAACGAGGAGACCAAAACATCATTATCCAGCGGCCCCGATGCCTCGATTCTCTGGATGGTCAGTAAAGGCAAAGATCCGTTGGAAGATATGACGGAGTAAAAATAAGTTTTATTGAAGATGACGTCACGAAGACTTAACCCGGATCCAGATGATAACGTCATGGTGGGTTAAAACCTCATGCAAGACAAAGGACTAAGGATAGTACCATGAGGTATTTTAAGATTGACATGAACAGGTTCAAATCAATTTGGGGCCTAATGTTGGGGATATAACTATTTGAGTAAGCTGCCCAGGAGGGGCCGGGTTACATAAAGAAGACTACCAGAGAGAAGGCCCAAGACCAAAGCATGAAGATGGCGGTTCATAAGAGGGCTTAAAGCCCACAGGCGACTTAAGGCCCGTTGTAGTAAACCGCCATAATGGTATGACTTGTATCATAAGGTAGTTTTAACTAGTCACCGAGCTGGACACTGTTATAAGCCGGCCGGGACTCTGTAGGCCACAGGGCGTCAACCCGTGTATATAAGGGGACGACCTGCTGGCGGCTTAGGGCAGGAAACAACTCATCGAGAACCGGGCATAGCATATCTCGCTCCCTGGTCATCGAAACATCAATACCAACCCAACTAGACGTAGGCCTTACCTTCACCGTAAGGGGTCGAACTAGTATAAACCCTCTCGTGTCCTTTGTCCCGATTAACCCCTTCAAGCTTCCTAGTTGCGATGGCTCCACAACTAAGTCCTTTCACGAGGACATCTGACGTGACAATTCCACGACAGTTTGCTAGGAAGGGTGAAAAAGGTTAGAGGCTGACATGGCAATTTGGGAGGCTTGAAGAGTAAATGATAGGTAGCACAGCATAGCGATAGAACGAAGCAACTAGCATATCAATGATAGTAGTGAGATCCAGGGTAGCGGTCATCTTGCCTGGAATCCCGCAAGGAAGAAGAACAAGTCCATGAAGAATATGAAGCCACGTAGATGAACCAAGCGTAGACGAACCAAGCGTAAACGAACGAATCCTCACGATCGCAACGAAACAGGAACTAACGAGAAGGAGCACAAGCGGAAAGAAACAAACAACATGATAAACACACAACACATAAACATGCCATGATGCTCAACCAAGAATGATGCATGACAAGGCTACATGCAGCTACTCATGGCAAGAGATGATGCAAATAAGAACAACACATCAAAGCAAGCTTAAATGAGGCCGGAAACGACATATAACAAATCCGGTAAGTCCTCATATGCAAATTTAGAAATTGGTCCAGAACTGAATAAACCTTATTTTCAAGTTATTAAACAGCAAGTTAAGATGCACAAAGATGATCTACATGAAATTTTAGTCAAGTTACATATAAAGTTCAATTAGTTCGTAGCTACGGCCTAGAAGATATGGGCAAAACAAGTTAAACATGGCATTGATGCAAAATGCATTAAAACATCAAGAAAACACCTCAAAACAAGGATGCAACAATATAATATGAAACTACATGCAATTCTAAGCAAGTTTCATATAGAGCACACTCAAAACGGAGCAACGGTGCAACACATACACTCCAAACAAGTCATAACAACAATCTGTCCAAAACAGCAACTAGGCATCTTACAAGCATCATGAAGATATGCTACAACACCCCAACATGAAACAAAAAGGCATGGACATGATGTACAGGTAAAGCACGACAAAACATGAACACTGAGCTATCTCCAGAAATAACTAGAACATGCTCAAAAGGACATGGCAAGATTGCAAATAATAACAGTTTCACAGACTTGACAGAAATCACTGGACATGGCAGAAATAACATCAGGTTGCAATGTTTAGAGCTATCAAACAACATGCTACAGGAATTATCATGGCAAACAAAGGCATGGCATGCTAATACTAAAAGCACTTAACAATACTTTCTTACTGAACTTATACCAAAGATCAACAGAAAAGATGATAGGATCCATGCAAACATGGCAAATGATAAGACAGATTCAGAAAAATAGTACATGGCAGGAACAACAATAAGTAGGCATGTTGGTGAGCTTGTACAACTCACCACAGAGTAATACATGGCTTGACAAGGTAATCAACAGTAAGTAGACATGTTTATGAAGCTAATAATGGCAAGAACAAGTTCATAGGGTGCACGGATCACTAGAAAAACTCATGGCAGAGCTGAACTTAATGTTAACAGGCTGACAGCAACATTATTTAGCAATTTGAGAGCAAGTTTACGACAATCTACTACAGGCTATAAATGCAAGCAAGGCCATGGATGCATAGAGCATGACATGTATAACAAAACATCCTTAGTGAACATCTCCAGATTATGTATATAATGACTTATAGCAGCAGGTTTATATAGCAACATGATATAGCAGTTTCAGCCTAGCAAAACAGTAATAACAAGTACCCTACTTCACAAGCTTGATGCATTCACTACAAGACTCACAAAAATACATGGATTACACCTCTGTAAAGATGGCATGACATAGTTCAAAATACATGTAGAGCTCAAGCTCATAGGATGCACACAAAAAATGCAACGAAAATGACAAAACATCAAGTTATAATAGTTTCAGCAGGTTAACATCATATAGCACTCTTGCAATGATGATAATGGCATCAAGATGGACTCAAAAAATCATGGCACAATGGAATGTAATGAAGAGCATCTCTCAGTGAACATTTTGATATATTATATGCACAAATTAGAGGTACACGCAAGAAGTTATGGCATGACGAATAATGCACCAGAATGTTAAAAACTCAGGGACTTGGACGAAATTTACCTCCCAAAAACGGATCTAGGGTTTCGGGGCACGCGGATCGTGGTTCGCCGGCATCTACGTCGGAGTTGGCCGGAGAGGAGGAAGGAGGCCGGAGAGGTGTCGGAGAGGTCGGGGACGCGGCGCTCCGGGCCGGATCGGGCCGGATCTGGCTGGATCCCTGCAGGGGCGGCGCGGTGGTGGCGGTGGCCAGTGACGGGAGGGGGCACGGGGTCGGCAGCGCTAGGGGGCACCAGAGTGGTGGCGGCACGGCGCTGGGGCAGCGCCGGCAAGAGCTGGCGGGGACGTCGCGACACGAGGAGCCGGCGGCGGCCGGAGCAACGACGCCGGGCGACGGCGGAGACCTCCGCGGGCG
>NC_041381.1:579233527-579236281 GCF_002162155.2 Triticum dicoccoides | reverse complement strand
CCAGCGCGGCGACCGGAGGAGGTGGAGGCGGTCGCCGGAGGGCGGCGGCACGGCGAGCAGGCGGCAAGGCAGAGCTCGCCGGCGGCAAGCGGATGGGCACAGAGGTGCGCGGGCCTGCGGGCGTCGGCGGACGGCGGCTTGGGCCGGGCGGGCCGGCCATGGGCCCGCAGGGCCGTGGCGGCGGAGGGAGAGCGAGGGCGTGGGCGCGCCGACATGTGGCACGACGCAGTTGGAGGAGAGTGGCGGCGGGGCGACGTGGCAGCACTAGATTGACCGGAGCGAGGTGGACGGCGGACATGTCCGGCGCGGTGGATGTGTCCGGCGGCGCGAGGAGGAAGATTGCTAGTCTTTGCACCGTGAATTTCGGGGGGAGGGACCTATATATAGGTAGAGGGAGTTAGGAGTTTCCAAATGAGGTACGGTTTTCGCCCACAAGATCACGATCGAACGACCAAGAGCATGAAGGGGGTTTGGATGAGCTCAAGGGATGTGGTGAAGAGGGACTGGGCTGCAAAGAGAGAGGGGTTTCGGTTAACTCGGTTGACCGTTGGGCGTCAAACGGACTCCGAACGCGACGAAAAGTGACAGGCGGTCTACCTACTCTAAAACAACACCGCACGCCAAATTTCATCCCATTCCAAGAACATTTTATGCCACTCATGAAACGATGTCAGAGAGGGGCAACGGGCGTGTGCGAGTGTGGTTGGGCTCAGAACGGACAACGAGAGAACCAGCGGAACCCGAACGGATGCAAGTTTTGAGAAACATGCAGATGAAATGCAGATGATGACATGGCAAAATGCAACACGCAAGCAAATGACATGGCAACAACGACGAGTAGCTGGAAGACACCTGGCGCATCAGATCCGGGGCGTTACAACTCTCCTCCACTAACAAGAGATCTCGTCCCGAGATCATAGGAACGAGACGGAAGAGAAAAAGATGAGGTGAAGCAAGAACGCAAGAGATAAAATGACCAACGTCGAGAGAACTCGGGTAGAAAAGAGGAATAGTGAATATGACGGGAATGAAAACCTCAAGAAATCAAGATAGACTCTGAACCACTCCGGCTAGACAAGATAGAAAAAGGAATATGAACAAAAGAATTTGGGCAGCACTCCGACTAAAAATGGAAGGAATAGAAGATGAACTCCACAAGATGGGATGTCACTTGATGAGATGAACAATGCAATGCTCCCGGAAGAATTGAAATAGTGGAATGAAAAGAACTTAGAAGGAAGGATTGAACGAATTTGAATATCTGAGAAGAACGAAGAAATGCAAAACTCCACTTCAGAAGAAAATGAAGAATTATTTGCTCTTCAAGAAGGGAGAAGAAAAGATACTTGAACTCCTCGAACAAAATCTTGATGAACTCTTGAAGAATGAATTTAATCATGAAGAACCACCATGAAGAACTCCGGCGACAAAAGGATGATGAGATAGAATGAAGGATGAAAGAATAAGATGAGCCTTGCGGTGATTTTGATTGGGGTTCCGACGAAGTGGACGAGGAAAATTCGAACTCCGGAAAAGAAAAGATGAAAACACTTGGACCTAGAATTTATTCATCAAGAACAAACTCCGAAGGAAGGGATTACTTGACTTGGATGAAATAAGAATAAGATTTATTGTATGCTTATCCTTCATCAAATTTAATTGATGATAAACGAATTTTGCATACTACTTATTCTTGTTGAAAAAGGATTAAGGGGAATATGGCACAAAACTTGAGAAAGTCTTCATGAACCACCAGTAGGATTTGGAAAGAACGAATGAATTGATATGCTAATCAAGGAAAAATAATCTTGAACGAACCACCGTAAGAATTCGAAAATGATTGATGAAATAGAATTAACTACCGGAAGAATTAGAAGAACAAATATTCTTGACGGGATTTAGATACAAAAGAACGGGAAGACTTCGAACTGATTAAAGAGCACTTGAACGAAGCGCCGGGGTAATTGGATAACGGTAGCTGAAATGTGAGGACGAAGCATTCTTCTGGAATGATGGCCTCCGTTGAAGCAAAACAGAAATCAACTCCTGAAATACTCCGGATAGGTGAGAAAAAGGAATATCTGACAAATGGAATAATTCAAGAGGATAAAATGAAGCGTGAACCACGAATCTTCGGCAGAACAGGCAAGATTGAGAGGAAAACTCTTCTTCGATCTTCAAATGATGACGAGAAACACCACCAAAATTACTGAGATACTCCGGTAGAACGAAAAGCAAGAGGTTGAGCCAACAATGAAAAGATTTGAAATCGATCTTGGAAAGGCATCTGACTGATGAAATTCATTCTTACGTCAGACTCCGAAAAGAATTAGGAATGGCTCCAGAATAATTAGAAGAGTCAGGTAAGATCCTGGAAAAAACCTGTGGGGCCCACTGAAGAGAAAAACACCGTTGGAAAGGGATGTTGAACAGATAGATGATGAACCGGAACAATTGAAATATTTGAATGAGGTGACACCCTCGACTTAATTGAAACACAGACGAATCTCCTGAGATGTCTTCCGAACTCTGGAATTATTGAACGGCGAGAGGCAAACGAGCAAGGAGAACACTTGATCCAAGGAAAAGAATGTGATCAGTCCGAAAAACATGAATTGAGTCCATCAGAAAAGAGATGAAGAATGTCAAACACAAGAGAAATTCACCGGTTGAAACAATTGATGAAAGACTGAAGAGGCTCCACATGAATGAAATTGATGCTCGAAACAGACTCAGGCTCCGGGAAGAAGAGGG
>NC_041381.1:579220498-579233363 GCF_002162155.2 Triticum dicoccoides | reverse complement strand
AGAGGGCGGGAGGGTGGGAAAAACAAAGGCAACTTGGAAGGGGAAACTGACGAATAACTTGAAGAGAAAACACCATTGAAATAGTTGAGGAAAGAAAGCAAAGACTTCGCACGAGTAGGATGGCTATTCGATTACGGACTCCGGCTCCGAGAAGGAAAAAGGGTGGGCGGGTGGGAAAAACAAAATAACTAAGGATTGAACTTGGCAAAGATGAAGAGGCTCGAGTCAACTTGACGAGAAATGCACCGGATGAAAGGAGATGAGAACCAATGATTGGAAAACCAACTACGTGATCCTAAATAAAGTTTGAAGGGGAAGGGGAGTAATTCAAAACACCTACGTCAAGATTCCTCACCAGAGCGACGAAGGGGCTGAGGAGTAAAAAGAATTCCTACTCTCCGATATAACTAGACTCAGAAATAGTTTTCTTCTAGACTCGACAATGCCCAACAATGAACAATCAAGGGGGCTCCTATGGTCGGTCGAGGCTCTGATACCAACTTGTCACACCCAATATGCAACCCTATCCTAAAGGAACTCGAAGGTCCCAGCAAGTATAGACCCGCATATTGAAATGCTTTTGCAGGATGGATATCATTACATAAACATTACATAATAGATGGGGATACATACAAAAGGCATACAATGTCACATGAATACAACACCACAATACATAGAGCAACATCCGACTACGGATGAAACACAAACAGAAACTCAAACGACAACCACCCTGCTAGCCCAGGCTGCTGACCTGGAACCTATCCCCTGATCGAAGAAGAAGAAGCGGAAGAAGAACTCCAAAACAAGTAACATCGCTCTCGCGTCAAGATCATCGCATAACCTGTACTTGCAACTATTGTTGTAGTAATCTGTGAGCCACGAGGACTCAGCAATCCCATTACCATGGGTATCAAGACTAGCAAAGCTTAATGGGTAAGGAAGGGGTAAAGTGGTGAGGTTGCAGCAGCGACTAAGCAAGTATGGTGGCTAACATACGCAAATAAGAGCGAGAAGAGAAACAACGGAACGGTCGTGAAGCTAGCAATGATCAAGAGGTGATTCTGAACTCCTACTTACGTCAAACATAACCCAAAACCGTGTTCACTTCCCGGACTCCCCCGAAAAGAGACCATCACGGCTACACACGCGGTTGATGCGTTTTAATTCGGATCTGGTGTCAAGTTATCTACAACCGGACATTAACAAATTCCCATCTGCTACATAACCACGGGCATGACTTTCTAAAGTTTAAACCATGCAGGGGTGTCCCAACTTAGCCAATCACAAGCTCTCACGGTCAACGAAGGATATTCCTTCTCCCAGGAAGACCCGATCAGACTCGGAGTCCCGGTTACAAGACATTTCGACAATGGTAAAACAAGACCAGCAAAGCCGCCCGAATGTGCCAACAAATCCCGATAGAAGCTGCACATATCTCGTTCTCAGGGCACACCAGATTTTCCAAACTTCCGGTAGGCCAGCCCAGAGTTGCCCCTGGTGACCACCGGCGGCTGACAGGTTGGACCAACACTCACGATGAGCACTGGCCCGGGGGGGTAAAATAAAGATGACCCTTGAGTCTGCAGAACCCAAGGGAAAAAGGCTTAGGTGGCAAATGTTAAAACAAAGGTTGGGCCTTGCTGGAGGAGTTTTATTCAAAGCGAACTGTCAAGGGGGTCCCATAAATCACCCAACCGCGTAAGGAACGCAAAATCAAGGAACATAACACCGGTATGACGGAAACTAGGGCGGCAAAAGTGGAACTAAACACCAGGCATAAGGCCGAGCCTTCCACCCTTTACCAAGTATATAGATGCATTAATTAAATAAGAGATATTGTGATATCCCAACATAATCCTGTCCGTCATGGAGCAATCTTCTGTTGGGGAACGTAGTAATTTCAAAATTTTCCTACGTGCACGCAAGATCATGGTGACGGCATAGCAACGAGAGGGGAGAGTGTTGTCCATGTACCCTCGTAGACCGTAAGCAGAAGCGTTAGCACAACGCGGTTGATGTAGTCGTACGTCTTCACGATCCGACCGATCCAAGCACCGAACGTACGACACCTCCGAGTTCAGCACACGTTCAGCTCGATGACGATCCCCGGGCTCCGATCCAGCAAAGCTTCGAGGATGAGTTCCGTCAGCATGACGGCGTGGTGACGATGATGATGTTCTACCGGCGCAGGGCTTCGCCTAAACTCCGCGACGATATGACCGAGGTGGAATATGGTGGAGGGGGGCACCGCACACGGCTAAGGAACGATCCGTAGATCAACTTGTGTGTTGTGGGGTGCCCCCCTGCCCCCGTATATAAAGGAGCCAAGGGGGAGGGGGTGGCCGGCCAAAGAGGACGCGCCAAGGGGAGTCCTACTCCCACCGGGAGTAGGACTCCTTCTTTCCTAGTCCAACTAGGAGAAGGGGGGAAAGGGGGGGAGTGGAGAAGGAAGGGAGAGGGGGGCCGCGCCCCAAACCCTTTGTCCAATTCGGACTGGGCTTGGGAGGGGCGCGCGCCACCTCCTGGCTCCTTCCCACTAAGGCCCATTATGGCCCAATACTCTTCCCCGTATTCCCGTAACTCCCCGGTACTCCGAAAAATACCCGAATCACTCGGAACCTTTCCGAACTCCGAATATAGTCATCCAATATATCGATCTTTACGTCTCGATCATTTCGAGACTCCTCGTTATGTCCCCGATCTCATCCGGGACTCCGAACTCCTTCGGTACAACAAAACTCATAAACTCATAATATAATTGTCATCGAAACCTTAAGCGTGCGGACCCTACGGGTTCGAGAACTATGTAGACATGACCTAGAACTATTCTCGGTCAATAACCAATAGCGGAACCTGGATGCTCATATTGGCTCCTACATATTCTACGAAGATCTTTATCAGTCAAACCGCATAACAACATACGTTGTTCCCTTTGTCATCGGTATGTTACTTGCCCGAGATTCGATCGTCGGTATCCAATACCTAGTTCAATCTCGTTACCGGCAAGTCTCTTTACTCGTTCCGTAATGCATCATTCCGTAACCAACTCATTTGGTCACATTGCTTGCAAGGCTTATAAAGATGTGCATTACCGAGAGGGCCCGGAGATACCTCTCCGACAATCGGAGTGACAAAACCTAATCTCGAAATACGCCAACTCAACATGTACCTTCGGAGACACCTGTAGTACTCCTTTATAATCACCCAGTTACGTTGTGACGTTTGATAGTACCCAAAGTGTTCCTCCGGTAAACGGGAGTTGCATAATCTCATAGTTACAGGAACATGTATAAGTCATGAAGAAAGCAATAGCAACATACTAAACGATCAAGTGCTAAGCTAACGGAATGGGTCAAGTCAATCACATCATTCTCCTAATGATGTGATCCCGTTAATCAAATGACAACACATGTCTATGGTTAGGAAACATAACCATCTTTGATTAATGATCTAGTCAAGTAGAGGCATACTAGTGACGTTATGTTGGTCTATGTATTCACACATGTATTATGTTTCCGGTTAATACAATTCTAGCATGAATAATAAACATTTATCATGATATAAGGAAATAAATAATAACTTTATTATTGCCTCTAGGGCATATTTCCTTCAGTCTCCCACTTGCACTAGAGTCAATAATCTAGTTCACATCGCTATGTGATTTAACACCAATATTCACATCTGCATGTGATTAATACCCATAGTTCACATCATCATGTGATCAACACCCAAAGGGTTTACTAGAGTCAATAATCTAGTTCACATCGCTTATGTGATTAACACCCAAAAGAGTACTAAGGTATGATCATGTTTTGCTCGTGAGAGAAGCTTAGTCAACGGGTCTATCATATTCAGAGCCGTATGTATTTCGCAAATATTCTATGTCCACAATGCTCTGCACGGAGCTACTCTAGCTAATTGCTCCCACTTTTAATATGTATCCAGATTGAGACTTAGAGTCATCTGGATTGGTGTAAAAGCTTGCATCGTTGTAACTTTTACGAGGGGCTCTTTTATCACCTCCATAATCGAGAAACATCTCCTTAGTCCTCACTAAGGATATTCTTGACCAATGTCCAGTGATCTACTCCTAGATCACTATTGTACTCCCTTGCCAAATTCAGAGCAAGGTATACAATAGGTCTGGTACATAGCATAGCATACTTTATAGAACCTATGCTGAGGCATAGGGAATGACTTTCATTCTCTTTCTATTTTTTGCTGTGGTCGGGATTTGAGTCTTACTCAATTTCATAACTTTGCAACACAGGCAAGAACTCTCTCTTTGACTGTTCCATTTTGAACTACTTCAAAAATCTTGTCAAGGTATGTACTCATTGAAAATCTTATCAAGCGTCTTGATCTATCTCAATAGATCTTGATTCTCAATATGTAAGTAGCTTTGCCGAGGTCTTTCTTTGAAAAATCTCCTTTCAAACACTCCTTTATGCTTTGCAGAATAATTCTACATTATTTCCGATGAACAATATGTCATTCACATATACTTATCAGAAATGTTGTAGTGCTCCCACTCACTTTCTTGTAAATACAGGCTTCACCGTAAGTCTGTACAAAACTATATGCTTTGATCAATTTATCAAAGCGTATATTCCAGCTCTGAGATGCTTGCACTAGTCCATAGATGGATTGCTGGAGCTTGCATATTTTGTTCGCACCTTTAGGATTGACAAAACCTTCTGGTTGCATCATATACAACTCTTCTTTAATAAATCCATTAAGGAATGCAGTTTTGACATCTATTTGCCAGATTTCATAAAATGTGGCAATTGCTAACATGATTCAGACAGACTTAAGCATCGATACGAGTGAAAAAATCTCATCGTATTCAACACCTTGAACTTGTTGAAAACCTTTCGCAACAAGTCGAGCTTAGTAGATAGTAACACTACTATCAGTGTCCGTCTTCCTCTTGAAGATCCATTTATTTAACATGGCTTGCTGATCATCGAGCAAGTCAATCAAAGTCCATACTTTGTTCTCATACATGGATCATATCTCAGATTTTATGACCTCAAGCCATTTCGTGGAACCTGGGCTCATCATCGCTTCCTCATAGTTTGCAGGTTCATCATGGTCTAGTAACATGACTTCCAGAACATGATTATTGCACCACTCTGGTACGGATCTTACTCTAGAAGACCTACGAGGTTTGGTAGCAACTTGATCTAAAGTTTCATGATCATCATCATTAACTTCCTCACTAATTGGTGTAGGAATCACTGAACTGATTTCTGTGATGAACTACTTTCCAATAAGGGAGAAGGTACAATTACCTCATCAAGTTCTACTTTCCTCCCACTCACTTCTTTCGAGAGAAACTCCTTCTCTAGAAAGGATCTATTTTTAGCAACGAATATCTTGCCTTCGGATCTGTGATAGAAGGTGTACCCAACAATTTCCTTTGGGTATTCTATGAAGACGCACTTCTCCGATTTGGGTTCGAGGTTATTAGGTTGAAAACCCTTTTCATATAAGCATCGCAACTCCAAACTTTAAGAAACGACGGCTTAGGTTTATTGCTAAACCATAGTTCATACGGTGTCATCTCAACGGATTTAGATGGTGCCCTATTTAAAGTGAATGCAGCTGTCTTTAATACATAACCCCAATACAATAGTGGTAAATCGGTAAGATACATCATAGATCGCGCCATATCCAATAAAGTGCGGTTATGACGTTCGGACACACCATTACGTTGTGGTGTTCCATGTGGCGTGAGCTGTGAAACTATTCCACATAGTTTTATATGAAGGCCAAACTCATAACTAAATATTTGTCTCTGTGATCAAATCGCAGAAACTTTATTTTCTTGTTACGATGATTCTTCACTTCACTCTGAAATTCTTTGAACTTTTCAAATGTTTCAGACTTGTGCTTCATTAAGCAGATATACTCATATCTGCTCAAATCATCTTGTGAAGGTCAGAAAATAACGATACCTGCCACGAGCATCAACACTCATTGGACCGCATACATCGGTATGTATTGTTTCCAATAAGTCAGTAGCTCGTTCCATTGTTCCGGAGAACGGAGTTTTAGTCATCTTGCCCAAAAGGCACGGTTCGCAAGCATCAAATGATTCATAACCAAGTGATTCCGAAAGTCCATCTTTATGGAGTTTCTTCATGCGCTTTACACCGATATGACCCAAACAGCAGTGCCACAAATAAGTTGCACTATCATTATCAACTTTGCATCTTTTGGCATCAATATTATGAATATGTGTATCACTACGATCGAGATCAAACAAACTATTTTTATTGGGTGTATGACCATCAAAGGTTTTATTCATTTAAACAGAACAACAATTATTCTCTGATTTTAAATGAATAACTGTATTGCAATAAACATGATCAAATCATATTCATGCTCAACGCAAACGCCAAATAACATTTATTTAGGTTCAACCCTAATCCCGAAAGTACAGGGAGTGTGTGATGATGATCATATCAATCTTGGAACCACTTCCAATACTCATCGTCACTTCCCCTTCAACTAGTCTCTGTTTATTCTGTAACTCCTGTTTCGAGTTACTAATCTTAGTAACCGAACAAGTATCAAATACTCAGGGGCTACTATAAACACTAGTAAGGCACACATCAATAACCTGTATATCAAATATACCCTTGTTCACTTTGCCATCCTTCTTATCCACCAAATATTTGGAGTAGTTCCACTTCCAGTGACCATTTCCTTTGCAGTAGAAGCACTCAGTTTCAGGCTTAGGTCCAGCTTTGGGCTTCTTCACGGGAGTGACAACTTCTTTGCCATTCTACTTGAAGTTTCCCTTTCTTTCCCTTTGCCCTTTTCTTGAAACTAGTGGTCTTGTCAATCATCAACACTTGATGCTCTTTCTTGATTTCTACCTTCGTCGATTTCAACATTACGAAGAGCTTGGGAATTGTTTTCGTCATCCCTTGCATACTATAGTTCATCACGAAGTTCTAGTAACTTAGTGATGGTGACTAGAGAATTCTGTCAATCACTATCTTATCTGGAAGATTAACTCCCACTTGATTCAAGTGATTGAAGTACCCAGACAATCTGAGCACATGCTTACTAGTTGAGCGATTCTCCTCCATCTTTTAGCTATAGAACTTGTTGGAGACTTCATATCTCTCAACTCGGGTATTTGCTTGAAATATTAACTTCAATTCCTGGAACATCTCATATGGTCCATGATGTTCAAAACGTCTTTGAAGTCCCGATTCTAAGCCATAAAGCATGGTGCACAAAACTATCAAGTAGTCATCATATTGAGCTAGCCAAACATTCATAACGTCTGCATTTGCTCCTGTAATAGGTCTGTCACCTAGCGGTGCATCAAGGACATAATTCTTCTGTGCAGCAATGAGGATAAACCTCAGATCACGGATCCAATCCGCATCATTGCTACTAATATCTTTCAACACAATTTTCTCTAGGAACATATCAAATAAACATATGAAAGCAACAACGCAAGCTATTGATCTACAACATAATTTGCAAAATACTACCAGGACTAAGTTCATGATAAATTAAAGTTCAATTAATCATATTACTTAAGAACTCCCACTTAGACAGGCATCTCTCTAGTCATCTAAGTGATCACGTGATCCAAATCAACTAAACCATGTCCGATCATCACGTGAGATGGAGTAGTTTCAATGGTGAACATCACTATGTTGATCATATCTACTATATGATTCACGTTCGACCTTTCGGTCTCCGTGTTCCGAGGCCATATCTGTATATGCTAGGCTCGTCAAGTTTAACCTGAGTATTCTGCGTGTGCAACTGTTTTGCACCCGTTGTATTTGAACGTAGAGCCTATCACACCCGATCATCACGTGGTGTCTCAGCACGAAGAACTTTCGCAACGGTGCATACTCAGGGAGAACACTTCTTGATAATTAGTGAGAGATCATCTTAAAATGCTACCGTCAAACAAAACAGAATAAGATGTATAACAGATAAACATCATATGCAATCAAAATATGTGACATGATATGGCCATGATCATCTTGCGCCTTTGATCTCCATCTCCAAAGTACTGTCATGATCTCTATCGTTACCGGCACGACACCATGATCTTCATCATCTTGATCTATATTAATGTGTCGTCACATGGTCGTCTCGCCAACTATTGCTCTTGCAACTATTGCTATCGCATAGCGATAAAGTAAAGCAATTATTTGGCACTTGCATCTTATGCAACAAAGAGACAACCATAGGGCTTCTGCCAGTTGCCGATAACTTCAGCAAAACATGATCATCTCATACAACAACTTATATCTCATCACGTCTTGACCATATCACATCACAACATGCCCTGCAAAAACAAGTTAGACGTCCTCTACTTTGTTGTTGCAAATTTTACGTGGCTGCTACGGGCTTAGCAAGAACCGTTCTTACCTACGCATCAAAACCACACCGATAGTTCGTCAAGTTGGTGCTGTTTTAACCTTCGCAAGGATCGGGCGTAGTCACACTCGATTCTGCTAAAGTGAGAGAGACAGACACCCGCCAGCCACCTTTAAGCACAAGTGCTCGTAACGGTGAAACCAGTCTCGCGTAAGCGTACGCATAATGTCGGTCCGGGCCGCTTCATCTCACAATACCGCCGAACCGAAGTATGACATGCTGGTAAGCAGTATGACTTGTATCGCCCATAACTCACTTGTGTTATACTCGTGCATATAACATCAACGCATAAAACCTAGGCTCGGATGCCACTGTTGGGGAACGTAGTAATTTCAAAATTTTCCTACATGCACGCAAGATCATGGTGATGGCATAGCAACGAGAGGGGAGAGTGTTGTCCACGTACCCTCGTAGACCGTAAGCGGAAGTGTTAGCACAACGCGGTTGATGTAGTCGTACGTCTTCACGATCCGACCGATCCAAGCACCGAACGTACGGCACCTCCGAGTTCAGCACACTTTTAGCTCGATGACGATCCCCGGGCTCCGATCCAGCAAAGCTTCGGGGATGAGTTCCGTCAGCACGACGGCGGGGTGATGATTATGATGTTCTACCGACGCAGGGCTTCGCCTGAACTCCGCGACGATATGACCGAGGTGGAATATGGTGGAGGGGGGCACCGCACACGGCTAAGGAACGATCCGTAGATCAACTTGTGTGTTGTGGGGTGCCCCCCTGCCCCCGTATATAAAGGAGCCAAGGGGGAGGGGGTGGCCGGCCAAAGAGGACGCGCCAAGGGGAGTCCTACTCCCACCGGGAGTAGGACTCCTTCTTTCCTAGTCCAACTAGGAGAAGGGGGGAAAGGGGGGAGTGGAGAAGGAAGGGAGAGGGGGGCCGCGCCCCAAACCCTTTGTCCAATTCGGACTGGGCTTGGGAGGGGCGCGCGCCACCTCCTGGCTCCTTCCCACTAAGGCCCATTATGGCCCAATACTCTTCCCCGTATTCCCGTAACTCCCCGGTACTCCGAAAAATACCCGAATCACTCGGAACCTTTCCGAACTCCGAATATAGTCGTCCAATATATCGATCTTTACGTCTCGACCATTTCGAGACTCCTCGTCATGTCCCCGATCTCATCCGGGACTCCGAACTCCTTCGGTACATCAAAACTCATAAACTCATAATATAACTGTCATCGAAACCTTAAGCGTGCGGACCCTACGGGTTCGAGAACTATGTAGACATGACCTAGAACTATTCTCGGTCAATAACCAATAGCGGAACCTGGATGCTCATATTGGCTCCTACATATTCTACGAAGATCTTTATCGGTCAAACCGCATAACAACATACGTTGTTCCCTTTGTCATCGGTATGTTACTTGCCCAAGATTCGATCGTCGGTATCCAATACCTAGTTCAATCTCGTTATCGGCAAGTCTCTTTACTCGTTCCGTAATGCATCATTCCGTAACCAACTCATTTGGTCACATTGCTTGCAAGGCTTATAAAGATGTGCATTACCGAGAGGGCCCGGAGATACCTCTCCGACAATCGGAGTGACAAAACCTAATCTCGAAATACGCCAACTCAATATGTACCTTCGGAGACACCTGTAGTACTCCTTTATAATCACCCAGTTATGCTGTGACGTTTGGTAGTACCCAAAGTGTTCCTCCGGTAAACGGGAGTTGCATAATCTCATAGTTACAGGAACATGTATAAGTCATGAAGAAAGCAATAGCAACATACTAAACGATCAAGTGCTAAGCTAACAGAATGGGTCAAGTCAATCACATCATTCTCCTAATGATGTGATCCCGTTAATCAAATGACAACACATGTCTATGGTTAGGAAACATAACCATCTTTGATTAATGAGCTAGTCAAGTAGAGGCATACTAGTGACGTTATGTTGGTCTATGTATTCACACATGTATTATGTTTCCGGTTAATACAATTCTAGCATGAATAATAAACATTTATTATGATATAAGGAAATAAATAATAACTTTATTATTGCCTCTAGGGCATATTTCCTTCATCTTCAACTTCATCTACAACTAACAACGCTATAAGAGGGGCTGAGCAAAAGCGGTAACATAGCCAAGCAACAGTTTGCTAGGAAGGGTGAAAAAGGTTAGAGGATGACATGACAATTTGGGAGGCTTGAAGAGTGAATGATAGGTATCGCAGCATAGCGATAGAACGAAGCAACTAGCATAGCAATGATAGTAGTGAGATCACGGGTAGCGGTCATCCTGCCTGAAATCCCGCAAGGAAGCAGAACAAGTCCATGAAGAAGATGAAGCCACGTAGATGAACCAAGCGTAGACGAACCAAGCGTAGACAAACGAATCCTCATGATCGCAACGAAACAGTAACTAACGAGAAGGAGCACAACCGGAAAGAAACAAACAACAAGGTAAACACACAACACATAAACATGGCATGATGCTCAACCAAGCATGATGCATGACAATGCTACATGCAGCTACTCATGGCAAGAGATGATGCAAACAAGAACAACATATCAAAGCAAGTTTAAATGAGGCCGGAAACGACATATAACAAATCTGGTAAGTCCTCATATGCAAATTTCGAAATTGGTCCAGAACTGAATAAACGTTATGTTCAAGTTGTTAAACAGCAAGTTAAGATGCACAAAGATGATCTACACGAAATTCTAGTCAAGTTACATATAAAGTTCAATTAGTTCGGAGCTAGGGCCTAGAAGATATGGGCAAAACAAGTTAAACATGGCATTGATGCAAAGTGCATTCAAACATCAAGCAAACACCTCAAAACAAGGATGCAATAAGATAATATGAAACTACATGCAATTCTAAGTAAGTTTCATATAGAGCACACTCAAAACGGAGCAACGGTGCAACACATACACTCCAAACAAGTCATAACAATCTGTCCAAAACAGCAACTAGGCATCTTACAAGCATCATGAAGATATGCTACAGCACCCCAACATGAAACAAAAAGGCATGGACATGATGTACAGGTAAAGCACGACGAAACAGGAACACTGAGCTATCTCCAAAAACAACTAGAACATGCTAAAAAGGACATGGCAAGATTGCAAATAATAACAGTTTCACAGACTTAACAGAAATCACTGGACATGGCAGAAATAACATCAGGTTGCAATGTTTAGACCTATCAAACAACATGCTAAATGAACTTATCATGGCAAACAAAGGCATGGCATGCTAACACTAAAATAACTTAACAATACTTCCTTACTGAACTTATTCCAAAGATCAACAGAAAAGATGGTAGCATCCATGCAAACATGGCAAATGATAAAACAGATTCAGAAAAACAGTACATGGCAGGAACAATGATAAGTAGGCATATTGGTGAGATTGTACAACTCACCACAGAGTAATACATGGCATGAAAAGGTAACCAAAAGTAAGAAGACATGTTTATGAAGCTAATAACGGAAAGAAAAAGTTCATAGGGTGCATGTATCAATAGCAAAACTTATGGCAAAGCTGAACTTAATGTTAACAGGCTGACAGCAACATTATTTGGCAATTTGAGAGCAAGTTTACAACAATCTACAGCAGGCGATAAATGCAACCAAGGCCATGGATGGATAGAGCATGACATGTATAACAAAACATCCTTAGTGAATATCTCCAGATTATACATAGAATGACTTCTAGCAGCAGGTTTACATAGCAACATGATATAGCAGTTTCAGCCTAGCAAAACGGTAACAACAAGTACCCTACTTCACAAGCTTGATGCACTCACTACAAGACTCACAAAAATACATGGATTGCACCTCTGTAAAGATGTCATGACATAGTTCAGAACACATGTAGAGCTCAAGCTCATAGGATGCACACACGAAATGCAACGAAAATGACAAATTAGTAAGTTATAACAGTTTCAGCAGGTTAACATCATATAGCACTCTTGCAACGATGATAATGGCATCAAGATGGACTCAAACAATCATGGCACAATGGAATCAAATGAAGAGCATCTCCCAGCAAACATTTTGATATATTATATGCATAAATCGGAGCTACACACCAGAAGTTATGGCATGATGAATAATGCACCAGAATGTTAAAAACTCAGGGACTTAGACGAAATTTACCTCCCAAAAACGGATCTAGGGTTTTGGGGCACGCGGATCGAGGTTCATCGGCATCTACGCCGGAGTTGGCCGGAGAGGAGGAAGGAGGCCGGAGAGGCGTCGGAGAGGTCGGGGACGAGGCGCTCTGGGCCGGATCCGACCGGATCTTGGCAGGGGCGGCGTGGTGGTGGCGGTGGCCGGTGATGGGAGGGGGCACGGGATCGGCGGCGCTGGAGGGCACCGGAGCGATGGCGGGGCGGCGCTGGGGTGGCGCCGGGGAGAGCTGGCGGGGACGGCGCGACATGAGGAGCCGGGCGACGGCCGGAGCGACGAC
>NC_041381.1:579175200-579219926 GCF_002162155.2 Triticum dicoccoides | reverse complement strand
GAGGTGGACGGCGGACATGTCCGGGATGGTGGATGTGTCCGGCGGCGCGAGGAGGAAGATTGCTAGGGTTTGCACCGCGAATTTCGGGGGGGGGGGACCTATATATAGGTAGAGGGAGTTAAGAGTGTCCAAATGAGGTGCGATTTTCGCCCACACGATCACGATCGAACGACCGAGAGCATGGAGGGGGTTTGGATGGGCTCAAGGGATGTGAGAGGGGCTGGGCTGCAAAGAGAGAGGGGTTTCGGTTAACCGTTGAGGCGTCAAACGGACTCCGAATGCGACGAAAATTGACAGGCGGTCTACCTACTCTAAAACAACACCGCACGCCAAGTTTGATACCACTCCTAAAACATTTTTTTATGCCACTCACGAAACAAGGTCGGAGAGGGGCAACGGGCGTGTATGAGTGTGGTTGGGCTCAGAACGGACAACGGAGAGAACCGGCGGAACCCGAACGGATGCAAGTTTTGAAAAACATGCAGATGAAATGCAGATGATGACATGGCAAAATGCAACACGCAAGCAAATGACATGGCAACAACGACGAGTAGCTGAAGACACCTGGCGCATCTGATCCGGGGTGTTACATACTACTAATTTGCTCAAGCCTAGGAAGTACCTCCCTCACATAGAGATAGATGGATTCGAGCGAGATCCAAGTACCAGTACTCCGGTCCTCGGGGGAAAATTACTATTGAAAAAAGAAAAAGAAAAGAAAAAGGAGCACGTCCCAGAATACTCAGAGACTGATACGGTTACGACTGCGGTTTCATTTTGAGCGGCCTGCCGCCGCTGTACCTTGAGCCGCCGGCGCCCCTAGCGCACGTCCTGCGACAACCACAACCGGACTTGCAGCTGTCTTCTCCACTAATCCGCCGGCTGGGGCAGTTGCCGAGCGCCTTCTGAACCGCCCCTGCCCCCCTGTGCTGCTCCGCCCCCGCGCGAGCCGGCTGTGTCCGCGCCCGACCTCCTGTCTACTCCGAGCCACAGCCGCGGCCTCGCGAGAGAGCTTCCCTCGAGCCGCCACAGCGGACTCCGCGGTAGGCTACAGCTGCGACATGACTCATCACAAGTCGTCTTTGCCGCTGGCCACGGATTCAGTCTCAAACCATGCCGCTTGCTCGACTCGCCGCCGTCTGCTCACAGCCGCCCCAGTCGAGAGGCCTTCACGGCTATGCTCCAACCTCAACTCCAACGTTGAGCCGCCCTCCTCCATGTATGAGTCGCCTCCGCTTGGTTTTACTCTGGGATTGCTGGTTTTGGCTTCCATCTCTGAAGCCTTGCCTCCAGCGTTGGCGCTGCGACCCGCCCTTGTCTACCATGGATTCACCACTTCGCTGCCGAACAAAGTTGTTGCCCACGGCTGCGTCCGTTGCGGCCTCTGCTTCAACCTTCCACCGCGCGTTGACCCGGGCTGCTGCCCCTTAAGCCTCACGCTGAACCGGACTCCACAGAGCGCGTTGACCCGGGTTACGGCCAAGTTCGGTTTCGCTCCTTGAGTCGCCGACCTCCGATTCCAAACCGCCGAGGACCGCATCATGAGTCGCCGACCTCTGTCTCTAAATAGATACGGCTACGACCCGGAAAGCAGAGGCGACCCGAGAACGGACATGGTCATGGACTCAGACTCGTCAAACTCATCAAGTTAACTCGCCGCCGCTACGGAGACCCGCCCCGACGCGCCTATTGATCCGCCTCGCTGGATGAGCACCAGTTCCGAGCGCGCCTGCCGGCCCCGTTGCCCCGTCGTCAAAGTCGTCGCCCGGGCCTTCCAGTCATAGGCATCTGCCCACGCCGGAGACGCGTAAACAACTCGCTGTCCCGAGCGGCCGTCTAGCCACATGAGCCGCCACTACCTCCATCGACACGCTGCTGGAGAGTTGCCCTGTGTTGAAGTTGCCGCCGGAGGGCGCGCCCGCGTCAAACTGGCCTCCGACCCGCCGCCGGCCACTACGCCCGTGCGTCTGGGCTCTTCCAAGCTTAACCAGGACCTCCTCCACCGTGACCCGCCGCGTCGCTCTTCTACTGTGGCTTGCTTTGCTCTGGCCAGCGTCGGCTTGCTGCTGCCATTGGCCACCTGCACCGACCGCCTGCTGGCTCCATTACACCTGCCACCCATCTCACTCTGTTGCAACTACAGCAGCGCCGAGCTGGGCCGTCTCACCGCCGCAATGGCCAAGTCAGCCGCTATACCTCGAATTGGCCTAATGTATTGAGTCGCCGCACCATCTACTGAGCTGCCCCGGATGTGAGTCGCCGTCACCTCTAAATCACTACACCTCAGGCCACAACTGCTGCTTGTTAGCTGCCGCTACCGACGGGCTGTCGTCTAGCGCCCCCAGGCCACCAGCCTCGAGCTGCGCCCGCCGACCTCCGTCATGCGGTCTTGCCGCTCCTGTTCTGCCATAAGTTATTTGGCCTCGCGTCGCCGGCCACCATGCCTTGTGCCACCACAGCCTCAAGTCGCGGCCGCGCCGGTCAGGCTCTGCCTCTAGCTGCTCTGCCTCACCACCGCGGGCTCGCCAGCATGCCCAACCGCCTCCGCAGTGTCGAGTCGCTGCCGCGGCCTCACTCGATGCCTGCGCCTTGAGCCGTGATACGTCTCCAACGTATATATAATTTTTTATTGTTCCATGCTATTATATTACCCCTTTTGGATGTTTATGGGCTTTATTTTACACATTTACATCATTTTTGGGACTAACCTACTAACCGGAGGCCCAGCCTATATTGCTGTTTTTTTGCCTATTTCAGTATTTCGAAGAAAAGGAATATCAAACGGAGTCCAAACGGAATGAAACCTTCGGGAGCGTGATTTTTGGAACGAACGTGATCCGGAGAGCTTGGAGTGCAAGCCAAGAAGCTGCCAAGGACCCCACGAGATAGGGGGCCACCCCCCTGTAGGGCGCTCCCCCTGTCTCGTGGGCCCCTCGGGCGGCCACCGACGTACTTCTTCCTCCTATATATACCTACATACCCTGAAAACATCCAGGAGCACCAAGAACACAATTTCCACCGCCGTAACCTTCTGTATCCGCGAGATCTCATCTTGGAGCCTTCGCCGGCACTCTGCTGGAGGGGGAATCGACCACGGAGGGCTTCTACATCAACATCCTTGCCTCTCCGATGAGTTGTGAATAGTTTACCACAGACCTACGGGTCCATACTTATTAGCTAGATGGCTTCTTCTCTCTTTTTGGATCTCAATACAATGTTCTCCCCCTCTCTTGTGGAGATCTATTCAATGTAATCTCTTTTTGCAGTGTGTTTGTCGAGATCCGATGAATTGTGGGTTTATGATCAGATTTATCTATGGATAATAATTGAATCTTCTCTGAATTCTTTTATGTATGATTGAGTTATCTTTGCAAGTCTCTTCGAATTATCAGTTTGGTTTGGCGTACTAGATTAATCTTTCTTGACATGAGAGAAGTGCTTAGCTTTGGGTTCAATCTTGCGGTGTTCTTACCCAGTGACAGAAAGGGTTGCAAGACATGTATTGTATTGTTGCCATCGAGGATAACAAGATGGGGTTTATATCATATTGCATGAGTTTATCCCTCTACGTCATGTCATCTTGCTTAATGCGTTGCTCTGTTCTTATGAACTTAATACTCTAGATGCAGGCAGGAGTCGGTCGATGTGTGGAGTAATAGTAGTAGATGCAGGCAGGAGTCGGTCTACTTGTTATGGACGTGATGCCTATATACATGATCATACCTAGATAATCTCATAAATATGCACTTTTCTATCAATTGCTCGACAGTAATTCGTTCACCAACTGTAATACTTATGCTATCTCGAGAGAAGCCTCTAGTGAAACCTATGGCCCCCGGGTCTATCTCTTATCATATTTTCTTTCAATCTACTTTATTTGCATCTTTACTTTTTGCATATATATTATAAAATACCAAAAATATATTTATCTTATCATACTATTTCTATCAGATCTCACTTTCGCAAGTGGCCCTGAAGGGATTGACAAACCCTTTATTGTGTTGGTTGCGAGTTCTCAGTTTGTTTGTGTAGGTGCGTGGGACTTTTGAGGACCCTCCTACTGGATTGATACCTTGGTTCTCAAAACTGAGGGAAATACTTACGCTACACTTGCTGCATCACCCTATCCTCTTCGGGGAAAACCAACGCTAGCTCAAGATGTAGCAAGAAGTATTTCTGGTGCCATTGCCGGGGAGGTCTTCGCTCAAGTCAAGACATACCAAGTACCCATCACAAACTCATCTCCCTCGCATTTACATTATTTGCCATTTGCCTCTTGTTTTCCTCTACCCACTTCACCCTTGCTATTTTATTCGCCCTCTCTTTCCCAATCTCCTCCTCTCTTTTCGCTTGCCTTTTTTCGTCTCCCGTGTGTTTGCTCGTCATTATGGCTAGTTCCTTATCCGCTCCTATGTCCCCCGAGTTTGAAATTCTTCACTTCAAGCAAAAGCAAGGAGAAAACTTAAGATATGCTTGGTATAGGATGATGGAATCTTATCACAAGTGCACCCTAGAGGTGAACTTCAGAATTCTTCTTCACAATTTTTATGTTGGGCTAAATATGACGCATAGACAACTCTTGGATTGCATTGCCAAGGGAAATTTTATTGAAATCGATCCTCGTATTGCTCATGAAATTATAGAGGGAATAGTGGGAACACTACCTCAAAAGGGAGGATCACATCCTACCCAAGAAGAAACCCAAGTGTTTGGAAAGGTTTGCGAAGTTACAAAAAATTTACAAAAATCTCTTGAGCCCCTTAAAAGTGTTAGCGGAAATCTTCACCGCATGAATATGTTGATTACTCTCTGCAATAAGTGGTTGGATTCTTTAGATATAAAAATTTCTGAGTATGAAGGGAAACGTAAAGAACCTCCCGGATTCGAGCATGACTCCGCTAAAAAACTGAAAATCCAAGATGGCACTACTTGAATCTATCTTCGCTTTTATGCCTAGCTAGGGGCGTTAAACGATAGCGCTAGTTGGGAGGCAACCCAATTTTCTTTATGTTTTTTTTGTTCCTGTTTAGTGTTAAATTTTGTTTGTACTTTCTGTTTAGATGTGTTTTCATGTTTTATTTAGTGTTTGTGCCAAGTAGAACCTATAGGATAACCTACGATGATAGTTGATTTGATTGTGCTGAAAAACAGAAACTTTGCGCTCATGAGAAAAAATTCAATAAATCACAGAAATGTGATTTTGCATTGATTATTTTTTCTGCTGATCAATAAACAAATTGTACAGTATGTCCTATTTTGGTAGGATTTTTAGAGTTCCAGAAGTTTGCGTTAGTCACAGATTGCTACAGACTGTTTTGTTTTTGACAGATTCTGTTTTTCGTGTGTTGTTTCCTTATTTCAATGCATCTATGGCTAGTAAATTAGTTTATAAACCATAAGGAAGTTGGAATACAGTAGCTTTAACACCAAAATAAATAAAGAATGAGTTCATGTCAGTAACTTATGTGGTGGTTTTGTTTTCTTTCACTAACGGAGCTTATAAGATTTCCTGTTGAGTTTTGTGTTGTGAAGTTTTCAAGTTCTGGGTAAAGCTTTTATGGACTATGGAATAAAGGGTGGCAAGAGCCTAAGCTTGGGGATGCCCATGGCACCCCAACATATTCAAGAATATCCAAAAGCCTAAGCTTGGGGATGCCCCGGGAAGGCATCCCCTCTTTCGTCTTCGTTCATTAGTAACTTTACTTGGAGCTATATTTTTATTCGCTACATGATATGTGTTTTGCTTGGAGCGTCGTGTATTATATTAGTGTTTGCTTTTTAGTTTTCCAAAATCATCCTTGCTATACACACCTTTTGGGAGAAGCCTATTTGATTAGAATTTGCTAGAATACTCTATGTGCTTCACTTATATCTTTTGAGCTTGATAGTTTTTGCTCTAGTGCTTCACTTATATCTTTTAGAGCACGGTGGTATCTTAATTTTGAAGAAATTGCTAGCCTCTCATGCTTCACTTATATTATTTTGAGAGTCTTTTATAACAGCATGGTATTTGCTATTATCATAAAGTTGGTCCTAGAATGATGAGCATCCATGTTGGGTATAATAAAAAACTATCATAGGAAGTGAATTGGATGCTATGATCAACTTGATACTTGATAATTGTTTTGAGATATGGAGGTAGTGATATTAAAGTCATGCTAGTTGGGTGATTATGAATTTAAAGAATGCTTGTGTTGAAGTTAGTAAGTCCCGTGGCATGCACGTATGGTTAAAGTTGTGTAACAAATTTGAAACATGAAGTGTACCTGGCTTGTGCATCCTTATGAGTGGCGGTCGGGGACAAGCAATGGTCTTTTCCTACCAATATATCCCCCTAGGAGCATGTGCGTAGTACTTGATTTTTGATGACTTCTAAATTTTTGCAATAAGTATATGAGTTCTTTTGACTAATGTTGAGTCATGGATTATACGCACTTTTACCTTTCCATCATTGCTAGCCTCTTCGGTACCGTGCATTGCCATTTCTCACCTTAAGAGTTGGTGCAAACTTCGCCGGTGCATCCAAACCCCGTGATACGATATGCTCTATCACACATAAACCTCCCTATATCTTCCTCAAAACAGCCACCATACCTACCTATTATGGCATTTCCATAGCCATTTCGAGATATATTGCCATGCAACTTTCCACCGTTCCGTTTATCATCATCATGACATACATTACTTTTGTCATATTTCCATTGCATGATCATGTAGTTGACATTGTATTTGTGGCAAAGCCACCATGCATTATTTTTCATACATGTCACTCTTGATTCATTGCACCATCCCGGTACACCGACGGAGGCATTCATATAGAGTCATATCTTGTTCTAGTTTCGAGTTGTAATTCATATGTTGTAATCAATAGAAGTGTGATGATCATCATTTTTAGAGCATTGCCCAAAAAAAAGAAGAAAGGCCAAAAGAAAAAAAAGGAAAGCCCAAAAAAATAAAAAATAAAATAAAAAGGGCAATGCTACTATCTCTTTTTCCACACTTGTGCTTCAAAGTAGCACCATGTTTTTCATATAGTGAGTCTCATAAGTTGTCTTTTTCATACTAGTGGGAATTTTTCATTATAGAACTTGGCTTGTATATTCCTACGATGGGCTTCCTCAAATGCCCTAGGTCTTCGTGAGCAAGCAAGTTGGATGCACACCCACTAGTTTTCTTTTGTTGAGCATTTGTTTATAGCTCTAGTGCATCCATTGCATGGCAATCCCTACTCCTCATGTTGACATCAATTGATGGGCATCTCCATAGCCCGTTGATTATCCTTGTCAATGTGAGACTTTCTCCTTTTATGTCTTCTCCACACAATCCCCATCATCATATTCTATTCCACCCATAGTGCTATGTCCATGGCTCACGCTAATGTATTGCGTGAAGGTTGAAAAAGTTTGAGATTATTTAAGTATGAAACAATTGCTTGGCTTGTCATCGGGGGTATAGAAGTTGGGAACATCTTTGTGTGACGAAAATGAAGCATAGCCTAATTATATGACTTTATAGGGATGAACTTTCTTTTGCCATGTTATTTTGAGAAGACATGATTACTTTGATTAGTATGCTTGAAGTGTTACTATTTCTTTTATCAATATGAACTTTTATTTTGTATTCATTTGGATCTGAACATTCATGCCACGTTAAAGAAAATTACATTATGAATTATGCTAGGTAGCATTCCACATCAAAAATTCTCTTTTTATCATTTACCTACTCGAGGACAAGCAGGAATTAAGCTTGGGGATGCTTGATACGTCTCCAACATATCTATAATTTTTTATTGTTCCATGCTATTATATTACCCCTTTTGGATGTTTATGGGCTTTATTTTACACATTTATATCATTTTTGGGACTAACCTAGTAACCGGAGGCCCAACCCATATTGCTATTTTTGCCTATTTCAGTATTTCGAAGAAAAGGAATATCAAACGGAGTCCAAATGGAATGAAACCTTCGAGGGCGTGATTTTTGGAACGAACATGATCCGGAGAGCTTGGAGTGCAAGCCAAGAAGCTGCCGAGGACCCCACGAGATAGGGGGCCGCCCCCCTGTAGGGCGCTCCCCCTATCTCGTGGGCCCCTCGAGCGGCCACCGACGTACTTCTTCCTCCTATATAGACCTATGTACCCCGAAAACATCCAGGAGCACCACGAAACACAATTTCCACTTCCGTAACCTTTTGTATCCGCGAGATCTCATCTTGGAGCCTTCGCCGGCACTCTACCGGAGGGGGACTAGACCACAGAGGGCTTCTACATCAACATCCTTGCCTCTCCGATGAGTTGGTAGTTTACCACAGACCTACGGGTCCATACTTGTTAGCTAGATGGCTTCTTCTCTCTTTTTGGATCTCAATACAATGTTCTCCCCCTCTCTTGTGGAGATCTATTCGATGTAATCTCTTTTTGTGGTGTGTTTGTCGATATCCGATGAATTGTGGGTTCATGATCAGATTTATCTATGGATAATAATTGAATCTTCTCTGAATTCTTTTATGTATGATTTAGTTATCTTTGCAAGTCTCTTCGAATTATCAGTTTGGTTTGGCCTACTAGATTGATCTTTCTTGCCATGGGAGAATTGCTTAGCTTTGGGTTCATTCTTGCGGTGTTCTTACCCAGTGATAGAAAGGGTTGCAAGACACGTATTGTATTGTTGCCATCGAGGATAACAAGATGGGGTTTATATCATATTGCATGAGTTTATCCCTCTGCATCATGTCATCTTGCTTAATGAGTTGCTTTGTTCTTATGAACTTAGTACTCTAGATGCAAGCAGGAGTCGGTCGATGTGTGGAGTAATAGTAGTAGATGCAGGCAAGAGTCGGTCTACTTGTTATTGACGTGATGCCTTATACATGATCATGCCTAGATAGTCTCATAACTATGCGCTTTTCTATCAATTGCTCGACAGTAATTTGTTCACCCACCGTAATACTTATGCTATCTCGAGAGAAGCCTCTAGTGAAACCTATGGCCCCCGGGTCTATCTCTTATCATATTTGCTTTCAATCTACTTTATTTGCATCTTTACTTTTTGCATCTATATTATAAAATACCAAAAATATATTTATCTTATCATACTATCTCTATCAGATCTCACTTTGGCAAGTGGTCGTGAAGGGATTGACAACCCCTTTATTGCGTTCGTTGCAAGTTCTTAGTTTGTTTGTGTAGGTGCGTGGGACTTTTGAGGAGCCTCCTGCTGGATTGATACCTTGGTTCTCAAAAACTGAGGGAAATACTTACGCTACACTTGCTGCATCACCCTCTCCTCTTCGGGGAAAACCAACACTAGCTCAAGACGTAGCAAGCCACCAGACGCCTTCACCGCTGCGAGCCGCCCTATCCATTGAGTGTCCTCCGCCTCTGCTCTGAGTGCCCTCGACTCCGAACCGCTGCTGCGGCTTCGCCTGGCTTCGGCCTCGAGCTGCTTGCCCCTACTGCGAGATCTGCCGCCGCGCCTCACTCCCGTCAGTGTTCAAACGCCCCCGGTGCCAGGGTAAGCCGGCCTTACCCCGCTTCGAACCGCCTGCGCCCGGTGTCACCTCTGTCGTCGCGCCGAGCTGTTGTGGCTCAAGACGCCGCCCGCGATTCAGCTCTGAGTCTCCCAGCCTCACGTCAAAGTGTTCAGCACATGATATTGGAATTTTTGCCCCTCTTTGAAGAGTGCATAGAAGTACAGGCTGATTGTTATCGTGGGGATATCAAGATTTTTTAATGGAGCTGGTAAAAAAAGGAGCTATGGCAACATCTGCAACCTCCGATCATTAGAGTATTCTGCATACACTGGATGGGCTATACTATTGTCAGCTTATTTACGGATATTACATATGGATCTACTGACGTCCGAACAAATCAGGTGATATTCATCTAAAATTATTTTATTAACGCATATTGTTTTTTTTGTCAAAAAACAATCACTTTGGTATATACACTTTTATGTGCAGGACAATGATTCATCATAAAGATGGTATAATGCGTACCCATGGGGTGTGCGTTAGCATCATCATGCAACGGCATCTGCAACCGCTTACTATTCAACAGGTGGGCGCAAGCAGCCACCCCTGCGGTTCGGTCTACATCAACGTAACGCGATTGATTTGCCTGTCCGTGCGGCTTACCACTCCTGCGATTGACTCGCCCGTCTGCACCGGCTTACAACGCCGCGGACGACTCACACATCCACTCGGCTTGAGCCACTTCGATCAGCACATTCTGAGGAGTTATCTATCGTCGGGACAAATCAGATGAATCATGTCCAGTCAATTTTTATTTAAACAACAAGTACTCGGGCTTGTGATATTTTTTGATGCAGGACAATTGTTCATTGCAAAAGATGATTGTCATGTCACGGAGTTTATTAAATGACTCATACCAGGAGTATACGGTGAGTGTTGCGAAGATTATCAACTCGCCACCTTGCCTACACCGGACGGGTCAATGGACAGGAGCATATGGTCACTTGGGGGCTTCCTGCTCATCGAGCATAGCTGTCGGTACCCTCTTGATCGACGCAATGCCAAAACTTATATGGTCACTTGGGGGCTTCCTGCTCATTGAGCATAGCTATCGGTATCCTCTTGATCGGCGCAATGCCAAAACTTATATGGTCACTTGGGGGCTTCCTGCTCATCGAGCATAGCTGTCAGTACCCTCTTGATCGGCGCAATGCCAAAACTTATACGGTCACTTGGGGGCTTCCTGTTCAAACATGGGTCGTATTCGAACCAAAGAGAACATAGTTGTCGGTACCCACTTGATCGGCGCAATGCCAAAACCCACTTGGGGGCTTCTTGATCGTATTCGAATCATAGCTTAACCCCTCTTGAGTCCGACCCAGATCATATTCAAATCTGAGTCGTTAAATATTCTCAAGGTCATTTGGAGGCTTCCTGTTCAAACATAGGTCGTATCCGAATCAAAGAGAACATAGCTGTCGGTACCCTCTTGGTCGGCGCAATGCCAAAGCCACTGGGGGCTACATGGTCATATTCGAACCCTAGCTTAACCCCTTTGGGATGGGTTACTGATTGTATTCGAATCAGGAGCCTTAATTTGTCTCTTTTTCTTTTTTTCTTAAAGTCTTTTTGAAAGCACTCTTTGGATTTGTCTTGAGACCTTTTCTGTGTTCATGTTTTAAGTCATATGGGGTTTCTGTTTAAACCGGCTTGACTTTGAACAATAAGTCGCCAGGCATGTGACAAACTCCAATTGAAGTCATGACTTCTCAAAAGCGGGTTATCACCCTTACTGCACAGGTCACATAAACTGGTAGTACAATTCAATGTCATAGGTATGATATTGTTATGTTTAAAGTTCGGGTTCATACCAGCCCTATCTATGATTATTTTAAACATCAGTGGTTATATGTGAGATATTATGACCCGCCCTGCGCTAAACCGCCAGGGTATATGTTGTTTAAACTCTGTGCATGATTTGCAGAACTATGACTCATATAAATGATTAAGTTCAAGATCATCATCAAAATTGATGCTTCAAATGATTATCCGTTCTGGATTTTCTTAAAGGCTATAAGTCATTGGGTTATAAAAATTCTGGCTTACAATGAATGCGCATTAAGTTGCCATCGGCCAAGAGCCGCCGAATATTTAAACTTCGGATTTACTTGTCAACCGATAAGGTATTTAAATTTCTAATAGCCAAACTTGGCTGGATTTTCATGATGATATTGAATAATTGAGGTTTTCATACCAGATTATATTATTCAAATCTTGAATAGCCAACATGGCTGGATTTTTATTATATTTATCAATAGCTGATATTATGATGGAGGTCTTCAAAGTCGCTTCAGCGCAATGGTTATCATCTTATTAATGGACATGACTTATTTTTACAATGAAGAGAATAGTCCCGAGTCGCTGCAGGCTTACGACCCGACACTTGGGAGCTACATTATTCAAGCTAAGATTACATCAAATATGCAAGTCCCATGTCACTGCCAGCATGCACCATGGCACTTGGGGGCCAATGCAAAGTCATTTTTTGGCTCACTTTATTGAAGACCCGACTCATCACATTGTAATGAGTCGGCCCTTGGGGGCTACCAATTGCTCCTGTCAAAAATTCAAGGTACTCAAGCTTTAATCCATTATATTGAAAGATCCACTACTCAGTTGGTAGAGTACAAAGCTCTTAACCTTGTGGACGTGGGTTCAAACCCCATGGTGGAGATTACATCATATGATGTTATTATCAATGAATTATATACAAAGTCCCAACTCAGTATTATCTTATTGAGCCGGTCCTTGGGGGCTACACGTTGCTGCTCAAGTCTACATGATCATATTTACAAAGTCCCTGCTCATTATTGCATAATGACCCGGCCCTTGGGGGCTACACTGGTTGAAGTTTTTATGAACGTAAGGCAATTAAAAGTCCCAGGTTGCTGCAAGCATGACAACACGACACTTGGGGGCTACAGGTGATATGCATATAAGGGAGAAAAATCTTCAAATTCTCAGTTTTGAGTAGACCAGATTGACTCGGCATCAGCAACAATTACATAACCCGGCATCATTTATTTATGACCTGGTAATTTTGGCAATCATAAATAGGCAAGATCTACATCTTTAAGCCAGCTGAATATCAATTGAATATTTCAAGACCAATATTTTTGTCAAGTCAGTGCACTGAAGGCCGATTCAAATGGATTATTTCTTATAATATTTCTCTACAAGAGACCAATTTAGCAAATTGATTCTGAGGCTGGCCTGTTGACCCGGATTTTTCAAAAGAAGTATCTGGATTTTTTGTGTTGACAAAGTTGAAACATATCTGCTAAGGAGATTTGTTATGAATTCATGGGCATATATCAAGAAGGAAATGACAATGACTTAAAGATGATCAGGTGCCGGCTTACAAGAATTTTTAAACCCGGAGCACAACCTGTCAAAGTTGTTCTGGTATTTATTTTGCAGGATCAGTTTAACATGGATAAATCCAAATTAAACTCGGGACTAATGTTGGGGATATACCCCGTGGTATGCCCCGACCGAAAGTATGACCTGGCCGGACTTGGCATTTCATTGGTAACCCGCCGGAGGATTGACAACTCACCGGACTGGCGGCTCACTAGTCTGACAACTCACGAGCCTAGTGACACACTGGTTCCGACGGCGGGTCAGATAGAAGACTAGGGCCAAGGCCTAGAAGGCCGGCTCATGTTAATGGTGGGCCGGTTTAAGAGGAAAGACATGAGGAATATTTCCTTTACAAAGAAGTAACACCCAGACTTGTATCCCGTTTGTAATAGAAGATAAGTTAGTCCTAGTCCTACTAGGACTCCACATATAACCCGCCCCTTCAACTTATATAAGGAGGGGCAGGGCTCCCAAAGAGGGACAAGAAATAATCTCTAGGGCTAGACACAAAGAGCCGGCTTACTGGCGACTCCCTCATGATCATAATGAGACCTAGCCACAAACAACATGTAGGGCTATTACCGGATGATGTTTCCCGGGGCCCGAAGCTGTCTAAATCCTTGTCTTATGTTGCGTCTCTCGATTTCGCCCAACCCCTCTCAAGCTACCACATAGATGCGCTGGCCTCGTGACTAAGTCCTGACACTAAGGACATCTGCCATGACAATTTCACGACAGGTTAGGTTTCCTACTCTGATATCGTCGCACAGGGGTGTTAGATTTGAAATTCGATGGCGTGTCAGGGTGCTGCTCGGTTGTATTCTTTCAATGGCAATGCCTTTGTTTTGACGAGGTACTTTGGAGGTTCGAAAATCTACATATTAGCGATGAAGCCACGTCGAGATTAGGTAAAGAGGTGTTATGTCCCCTTTTCTTTCGACGACTGCCATGGTGGCGGAGGCGGGTGACGAGTGTTGACATCAAACTCAAGAGATTATTTAGTCTTGATTTTATTTTTATTTTCTTGGGTGAGGGCCGTTTAGGCTATTGCTAGGGTTTTGTGTTTTTTTCAATGATATTAATAGGGTTCTGCCTTTCAAGTTTGTCAAATCGGTGCCTATGTGGGTTTTTTAGCTAAAAATAAAGATGAAAAAGTATAGCGAAAACGACTATGGGATTAGATGATTTGCCACACTTTATCAAGGGGTCGATGATTTGCCCCAGGATTATCTCAATGATTAGTGGCCCCAGCCCCACCCGTCAATCTAGGGGGTGGCAAATGATCAAAGTGAAAATTAAAGTGGATTCACCTCCTCCTCCCTCTCCCCGACCCCCACATCCCTCTCTCGAGGCGACACGGGGGAAACCTACAGCGCCGCTGCCGGCCTCCCCCATCCCTCCCCTCCTCCTCGCCGCCGCCCAGGGCCGCTGCCGGGCAAAGCCCGGGCAGTGCCGGTGGCGGCAGGGATTCTCCCGGCGCGGCTCCCTCCTCTCTGGCATGGCGCGGGGATTCCGGCGAGTTCCCTTGGCGGCGAGGTGCTGCGTAGGTTCGGCGAAGGCTCGACGTGGTGGCCGTGGTGGTGGTGTGTGCCTCGTACGGTGAGGTTGCCTGTGGCTATGGTGACCTAGGCTTGGTCCCGTCCCAGTCCGATCCGATCTGGATCTGGATTTGGTCGGCCTGGCTTTGGTTGCTACTGCTGGCAGGCCTGGTGGCGCCGTGCCTCCATGGCCGTTGGGCACCGCGGTGGTGCAGATGGGTGGTGGGGGTGTGGCTCTGGCGTGGTGCGGAGCGGTGCACGGCGGGGGAGGCGTGATGGAGAGCGGAAGACTTGGCAAGGGCAGGCAGTGGTGGGACGGTGCGGACTGGTGTGGCGGCGTGCTCTGGAGGCGACGACGCGAGCTGCTGGCCAGGTGGGCGGCGACACTGTGATGGCTTGGCCAGGATGGAGTTCCTGGTGAGCAGCGAGTGGCCGGCCTCCTCCTGGGCTATGCAGTGAGCGGTGGTGCTTTCCCAGTCGTGCCTGCGGGGGAGATGTCCGTGGCTAGGTGCTGGGTTGTTGCAAGGCTGTCCCTTGGTGCGGGTGACAGCCATCGCGGGTGGTCCTAGCCCTTTCTGGAGTGGAGTGGTTGGTGGCTGCTGTTCCTCGTCCAGGTTGTTGAGGTTTGGGCCATGTTTCTCTCTGCCGTGCGGTTCGTCGCAGTCCTTGGCTGGTGCAACGATGGCGTGGTACTGCGGTGGTAGCGGCGTGAGGGCAAATGGACATTGCCAGCCAATTCCTGTGAGGTGTGGAGGTGTGCGAAGCATGGATGAAAATCTTGCACGGCTTTTGCTGAGCTGGCGGCGATGGCGCCCGTGGGTGTCATACCCCTCCTTGGAGGCGTCGCCGAGGTGTTTTCGACATTTTTCTCCCTCGGTTGGAGTTGGTGGTTGTCTCCGGGCGAAAGCCTTGATTCAGTGTTGGATCGGCACGATGGCGGCGTCCTCGGCGTTGTTCCTCTGTTGGGAGCATCGTGTTTGGAGGCACGGCTTGGTTCCTCGTTGCTCTCCTCTGGTGTTCATCGTCGTCCTCTATTGATCCTCAGTGGCGCAATGTACGGCCGTCGTCGGTGTGTCCAAGATGTTGACTTCCTTGGATCTGATCAAGTCCTGCCATCCACTTGCCACCTCCTCTCAGTCATTCAAGGTGGATGGTGCGTCGACGAGCGAAGTTCGATGGGAGCTGGTGGTCTTCGGGTGTGTCCGACATTGGTCGAGACGCGGTGTTAGGTTCAGTTAGGACAAGCACTTTTGCTCTATTGTTGTTGTTGACTGTCTTCGGACTTCCCCGGATGCGGTGTTGTGTGGTGTTGTGCTACGCTCGTTGTTCGCATCTATTTAAAATTCTGCCTTCTATAAAGCTATGGTACGCCTAGGCGTACTCTTGAAAAAAAAGTAAAATGTGGGTTAAGATCTAATTTCTCGAAAAAGACTAGGGCACTCTCATTGAGAGGCGCACGATCTAGATCTAACCGTTGAAAGGCTGGCATCTCAGCCAACCCAAAGCCAATACAAGGCCATGAGCAAGGCAGCACCCCTCGCCGCCGCTCGACTCTTCGCCCTCGCGCTGCGATGATGGCCATGGCTCTGCTCGTCGGCGCCGTGGGGACTGCCGGAGCCGTGTCCCCTCAGCCTGACTCCGACGCGGGACTGCAGGAGCTGTGGTGGCTGTGTTCAAGTACAACTTCGGCGCGCCCCTCTCACCTCCTTTTTTCCCGCCCGCCTCCGATCAAGGGCTATTTCTGGCTGGGTGCTTGGTTTTGGGATCTAAATCTAAAGTTCAGTTCTCGTGTGTGTGTGTGTGTGTGTGTGTGTGTGTGTGTGTGTGTGTAGCGGCGCAGTTCCTTTCGAGGGTCATCCCCTGCTCAATACCGACGACTGCACGGTGCGGATTTCCCCTGCTCCTCGCAGTTTTGGGTGAAAAACAAATTCTAGTCTTTATTCTGGTTAAGTATGATCGTGTCCTCAGTTCATGCCTGCAGTTTTGAATCCTGTCAATGACATGGTTGGGATTGGAACTGGAAAAGTTGGATGCCTGTCCTGAAGTGATTGCCTGGGATGACATCTGTGTGAAGTGAAGTTCTAATTCTAGTTGCAGCTTGTGTTTATTTCTTTGTGAATTCGTGATAACTGATGCACCCCTACCTTGTTCTTTGAGCCACAGAAGGGAAATGATGCATCTGGTCGATCGTATACTGTAATAATCATAGTGCTTGCTTTCAGTTATTTGAGTCGTTCATGTATGTGCATTATAATGCCTCCCTTGACATTGTTTGGTTTCTTTACTAGCCAGGAGTTGTGGGACCTTTTTATTTTGGTGAACATTATATTGTGTTCCCACTTCCCATGCTACTCCCTCCGTTCCAAAATAGACGACCCAATTTTATACAGTACAAAGTTGAGTCATCTATTTTGGGACGGAGGGAGTATTTTTTAAGACAGATCCAGATGTTTCTCATTGTTAATGTTTTCTAATATGTTTGTCATTTATCTGGGAGGCATATACATTGTAGCTTCCACTTTTCATCAATTGTGTCTTATTTTTAAGCTGAGAGGCGTTTCAGCATGCTTGCTTGCGTAATAATTCTGGGAGGTATTGCAAACACTATAATACCTAAATAATTCATCCGCACTATGTTATTTCTCTTAACATGCAGTCTATCCACATCAGCAGGTCATCCATGTCATCGTTCCACTACTGACTTACATGAGGGACCGGTCCTAAGGGACCTGAGGGGACGTTTGTGCCATTAAAATCCTTATTACTCAGCGGGACTCTTCATCCCCATGGTCATGGACAATCCGCCATGATCCATCCAATTATCCATTCGTCCTTCACCATGGCTGGGCGTTCGTTCCGTTGCTCCTATATCCATGGCGCTGGTGTGTGCAGCGTCTCTCCCTCCACAAGCTCATTTTTTCCAGTTTGTTATTAGCTGCCAAATGGTTTGGACAATGCAACCACCACTGTTAATTCTTGTACAAAAAATTATTGATGCGCAGTGGGGCTTTTCTCCGGAGTACTAACAACTTGATGTTGTCGTGCAGGTCAGGAGGAGGAGGCCAGAGACGGCATCGTACGTGGAGAGGAGTCGAGGACCCGACGGCGTGAACGACGGGCGGCTGGCCTGCGTCCGGCAGCAAGGCGCATGGCGCGCTAGGGATTGGGTACTGCCTATTTGTGTATCAATTTCTCGTGAGTTAATTTTGTTTGTTCAGGCAACATAGCGGGGCGGCGGGAGGAATCTTGCAGCGGATAGAGTTTCGTTTTACCAAAAAAATTGATTGCAATTTGACAGGAGCAATGCTACATCTACGGGCTGGTTCTTACGTATCTTACGTAATGGAGGACATGGCAGTGTTTAATTGGATGTTAATTGAGGCCCAGGGCCCACCCTGAAAATCGGAGGGGGGGGAGGGGGGAGGGGGCGTTTAGTTATGGGGAAGGAAGATTACGTAGCGTACTTAAAAGAGTTATGTAAGTGTAGCATTTTTGATTTGACAGCGAGATTCATCTGTGTCTGTTTAATTAAAGGTAACATGTGTCCGTTTTTTATATAGAGCTTTGGCGAATGCAGGAAAACAACGGACATATTGGATGGGCATCATTCCCACAGACACGGAGCGGCCAGATCAGATGGGCGTCGTGCCCACGTTTTTCAAACCGATGCCTAATCTCTACCATCTAAAAGAAACGTAGTGCTGCGAATCAATCTGTGGTTGAGATGGTTAGGTGGACAGTGGTATTCCTAACCCACCAGGGTTCAAATCCTGGTGCTCGCATTATTCCTGGATTTATTTCAGGATTTCCGGCGATGCGCTTTCAGTGGGAGGAGACGTTCCCGTCGACGACGAGGCGCCTACGGTTGCTTCGTAAATCTCAAGATGATATGCCGGCTCAGTCTCTCAGAGGTGCTCATAGGGGTAGGGTGTGCGTGTGTGCGTTCATAGGGGTGAGTGTATGCGCGTGTATATGAGCGCTTGTGTCTGTACTGATGCTCAAAAAAAACGTAGTGCTCCGTTTTCCCTCTTACGTTCGCCCCTCTTCGTCAAACCTCTGGTACGATCCCTTCCACCCCGTAGCGATTTTCTTTCCCCCACCCCCCATCGGTTTTCTATCTCCTGGTTTTCTAGCGAACGTTTCGTCCGCGACGTACTCTTCCTCCCCTCCGGTTTTCTATCGCTCCCACAAGAAAAAAAACCTTAAGCCCCACCGGTTTTCTATCTTCTGGTTTTCTAGCGAACGTTTCGTCCGCGACGTACTCTTCCTCCCCTCCGGTTTTCTATCGCTCCCACAAGAAAAAAAACCTTAAGCCCAGCGGTCTCCCTCCCGCACCGAAGATTCTGCCGAATTAGGTTAATCTGTATCACCATCGTTGTCCATCACGCTGCGACCGCCGCCGCCGCCTCTACCCCTCTGATGGGCACCACCTCCCGCACTACCGGGCGTCACTGCAAGTCGCCGCCTTGCTGCCCGTGGCCGCTGACGACGGGGAGAAGGAGGTGGGTAGGGAGGGGAGAACCAGGGCAAAACCAACGAGGAGCAGCAAGGCATCGTGGATTACATCAGGTGAGAGAGACTTCCTGGTTCTCGTCGTGGGCCTCATGGCATGTTTTGAGTTTCATATATGTGAGAGAGTCTTGCTGTTTCTTGTGGACAGCGAGATGTATGCTATTCAAATAGGTTGCTCTAGACGCTGCATGCATATCTTGTAGTTTTGTGGCAAACTAATTCTACGACTCTGGCAGGATGTGGCATTTTGTGCATGCGGTATTAATACATGACCAGGTTGTTTCTGCCAATTGAAGTCTTATATGGCTCGGTGCCTGGGTTCTGGTGTGAGTAAAAGAATTAGAGCAATACCAATTTCAACGCCTGCTTCTTCTTCACCTTTTTGAGCTTTCTCTCAGCTTTTAGTACTGTAGTCGTTTGCCACCAGTGTGGGACAATAATAGAACAAATTTATTCACTCTAAAATTGCCCGTAATAGAATTTAAAACTATTACATAAGTGGATAACGGAACAAAAAGCCTATGATCAGTTAACCTGACGGAGTACATAATTTATAGTCTGCAAGGCAGAGTTCGTTGTCTCAGCAGTTCATGATTTTTCACTCCGCCGATTGTAATAACTTTTAGTAAGATGTATGACATTCCTCAAAACTGAAAGTGACAAATCATGCACACATTTGATGAATTTAACTTCAAGCTGATAAGTAATCACTTGGTACAAACAAAGAACAAGCTATATAATAGGCAGCCAACACTTGATTGGCGGTTACTATATATGTGTTGTGGCATGAAAAAGATATATGGCGTGATCTGTCTCGAGTTCTCAATTTGATTCAGAGAATCTCATGCATGGGAGCGAGAAGCATGATCCTTGTGCATATTTTACATATCTCCTGGGAGTTATGGCTTACTATATTTCCTAGAACTGTGTGTATCATAATATATTTTTCAGTTGTTCATCAATGTTGGCGATATATTCATAGTTACTGGTTTTGGTTGGGCTAAGGTTTTCCTCGGGATCCTTCATACGAGAATGTAATTCTATTGTGGATCGGAGGAGCTCCGGGGAAGATTGGCACCTTGAAGTTCCCCTCAACATGGTAGAAAGGATATGATGTGAAAGGTGCTCAAGGAGGCAGTAAGTTTAGTCGCCATTTTTTGAAGCGTGATCTTCTATTTTTCAAGTTACTTTATCTCTGTAGTGTCGACTATACTAACTTTTATGACACATGTTCATGTGTAGTATGCTAATTGCACTTTTGATGGCCAATCATTGCAAAAAAAAAGGAAGTAATGCAAACATGTAAATGAGAACTATGGGCATAAAACTTCGGATTGGGATGGTCTTACTGGAGTCGGAGGAAGAAGAAAGGGAATGTTGGGAGAGAGTGGCGACATGTAAGTGGGTATAAGAGGAGGAGGAGCACAAGGAGGAGGCTTGTCGGTAAAAAAGAAATCGACAATTTTGCCTCATGTGCATGAGAATCCTAATGACATAAGTAAGTCATCATTGATACCGAACCACAAAAAGTGACTTGCTAGGAAAAAAGAAATTGATAATTCCACCTGATGTGCATGAGAATCCTAATGATATATGTTAGACATGATTGGTATTGAACTACTCGAATATGCCCCGTTGCAACGCACGGGCAATTTCCTAGTACTACATGTAAATATTTCTTCATGCAGCACTCTGCATCCGACAAATGGCCGATAGCACATTTCGTCCATCCGTAGCAGCAAAAGGTTGAAACGTGGACCTTAGCTACTGCATCAAGTATTTATTAAAAAACAATACCTTACACGGAAATTCCTATAAAAGCAACGCTACTTTACATCACGTGAGTATTTCTAAAAAAATTGCATGCACAATTTTTAAAACTGTACCAACTTTTTTCAATTAAAGAAACACTTTTATAGTACACAAATATTTTTAATTATTTTTTCGTTTGCATGAATACTTTTTGTCTATGGATTCATTTATCGCACATGATTGCTCAAAACAAAATTATATCACACATGCTTATGTACGTGGGTGCATGTGTGCCGTTGGAAAAAAAACTAAGCTCCTACGGGCTCGATTGGCTAGCGTGCCTTTGGATTCGTGCGCAAGGTCCTGGTTTCGAACCACCAACCCGCGCATAAACCTTTTTTGAACATAACCAACCCGTGCATAATTATTTTATTAACTTTTCTTTATTTCTTCGGCTGATTGACAGGTGGGACAAAAGGCATATACTGCTATTTGGAATCATATCTGATAAAAAGGTGAGCGCCTCAATTTGAACACATCGGAGCAAATTGCTCAATTGGCTAGCACGCGGGCCTTCCATGCGCTACGCCGCGGCCTCGAATCCCAAATAGTGTTGTTTACGTTTTGTTTATTTATTTAATTTCTCCACCTACTAACAGATGGGCCCAAACCAAGTGCCGCAGTAGGTCGTTTGACCGGTCAGAGTGCAATACGAATGCTATACAGAGAGTCAGTGATCGTATAATCATCATTTTGCATATATAATGACCGTAACGAGCGTATTCTAAAGTTCAGTAACCATATCGTGCTTAGGACTCAACTTCAGTTTTTTTTCGAAACGGAGGCAAAAGATTTGCCTCATCTATTAAATAAGAAGAGGATAGAGTTTGTTACAAGGGCACACTTTTACACGGCATGGAAGATTACGCAAAATAATGTTTCCTAATTTTTTTCTCCGGCGGTGATCCAAAGGTTTGTCTCGCAGATGATGTTGTTTAGCAAGATTGGTGGTGGAGCACTCTTGTTCTGGAAAACACGCGCACTCCGCTCGTTTCAAATGGTCTATGACACGAGCATGGTTAGAGAGGCCATGGCCTTCCTGTTGGGGACTCCGGCACCGGACTCAACTTCAGTGACTGCTAGTGTATTTATCTCAACAACAATCCGGATTGAAAACTTCATTGAATTGTGTTCGACACGGACACGGTCTGCAACGTCACATCCAATCCAATACAGTCCCTTTTCTGCTGCGTTTATGCCCAAATCACTTGACAGGCGGCGCATGCAGCGCCGGCTTGCCGTGAGCAACTCCGGTGAGCCACATCTTCCTTCTTCGAGCAAGGCAAGTCTCCTCGTTCTGGCTCTGCTCGATCAATTATCACTGCACACCACTGTTGGAAATATGCTCTGGAGGCAATAATAAAATGGTTATTATTATATTTCTTTGTTCATGATAATTGTCTGCTATTCATGCTATAATTGTGTTATCCGGAAATCGTAATACACGTGTGAATACATAGACCACAACATGTCCCTAGTGAGCCTCTAGTTGACTAGCTCGTTGATCAACAGATAGTCATGGTTTCCTGACTATGGACATTGGATGTCATTGATAACGGGATCACATCATTAGGAGAATGATGTGATGGACAAGACCCAATCCTAAGCGTAGCACAAAGATCGTGTAGTTCGTTTTGTTAGAGCTTTTCCAAATGTCAAGTATCATTTCCTTAGACCATGAGATTGTGCAACTCCCGGATATCGTAGGAGTGCTTTGGGTGTGCCAAACGTCACAACGTAACTGGGTGACTATAAAGGTGCACTACGGGTATCTCCGAAAGTGTCTGTTGGGTTGGCACGAATCGAGACTGGGATTTGTCACTCCGTATGACGGAGAGGTATCTCTGGGCCCACTCGGTAATGCATTATCATAATGAGCTCAATGTGACCAAGTATCTGGTCACGGGATCATGCATTACGGTACGAGTAAAGTGACTTGCCGGTAACGAGATTAAACGAGGTATTGGGATACCGACGATCGAATCTCGGGCAAGTAACGTACCGATTGACAAAGGGAATTGTATACGGGGTTACTTGAATCCTCGACATCGTGGTTCATCCGATGAGATCATCGAGGAGCATGTGGGAGCCAACATAGGTATCCAGATCCGGTTGTTGGTTATTGACCGGAGAGGCGTCTCGGTCATGTCTGCATGTCTCCCGAACCTGTAGGGTCTACACACTTAAGGTTCGGTGATGCTAGGGTTGTAGAGATATGAGTATGTAGTAACCCGAAAGTTGTTCGGAGTCCCGGATGAGATCCCGGACGTCACGAGGAGTTCCGAAATGGTCCGGAGGTAAATAATTATATATAGGAAGTCAAGTTTCGGCCATCGGGAAAGTTTCGGGTGTCACCGCTATTGTACCGGGACCACCGAAAGGGTCCCGGGGGTCCACCGGATGGGGCCACCTATCCCGGAGGGCCCCATGGACTGAAGTGGGAGGAGAACCAGCCCCTGGTGGGCTGGTGCGCCTCCTTGGGCCCCCCTGCGCCTAGGGTTGGAAACCCTAGGGGTGGGGGCGCCTCCACTTGGCTTGGGGGGCAAGCCACCCCCCTTGGCCGCCGCCCCTCTTGGAGATTGGATCTCCTAGGGCCGGCGCCCCCTAGGGGGCCTATATAAGGAGGGGGGAGGGAGGGCAGCCGCACCCATGCTCTTGGCGCCTCCCTCTCTTCACGCACCACCTCTCCCTCTTGCTGAAGCTTGGCGAAGCCCTGCCGAGATCGCTGCTGCATCCACCACCACGCTATTGTGATGTTGGATCTTCATCAACCTCTCCTTCCCCCTTGCTGGATCAAGAAGGAGGAGACGTCTTCCCAACCGTACGTGTGTTGAACGCGGAGGTGCTGTCCGTTCAGCACTAGGATCATCGGTGATTTGGATCATGACAAGTACGACTCCCTCAACCCCGTTCTCTTGAACGCTTCCGCTCGCGATCTACAAGGGTATGTAGATGCACTCCTCTCTCTCGTTGCTAGATGAACTCATAGATTGATCTTGGTGAAGCGTAGAAAATTTTATTTTCTGCAACGTTCTCCAACAACCAGTGGCTTCGTGCACGCAAATCCCTTTGGCACAAGCGGAATAACATTTCTTCGTCAGGCACCGTATGTACCTTGGCGCTCTCGCCGGTTAGCTCGAGACGGACACTCCGTGGTGTGCACGCCCAGACTATGCTCCCGCCGAGACCCTCTGCAGCCTCTAGGCTGCCTGCTTGGCGGAGACAGCGTCGAGCTGCATCTGCTCGTGCCGGCACTCCTTGCTGCACAAGGGTGTGTCCCCTCTGTACATGAAGACGTCGCCGCCGCTCGCCAGCCGCTTGGCGCAGAGCGCGCATGCGTCCAGCGCCGGCATGCCGGGCTCGCCCACCGGCTCGTGGCGTGGAGGCCGGCGGCGACAACCTCCTTGCTCTTGGCGACACCAAGCCATGCCTGGCTCCACTGCCGGAGCCTCTCCCCCGGTTCGCCGTTGCAGTAGCGCCCACACTCTAGGCCGAAGCCGCCCCGCCGCAGCGCCTTGGTCCGCCGCGCCCGACGCCTACAACGCCAGCCGCGACGCCTCGGTCCGCCGCACTCTACAACCCCGCCGCGAAGCCTCGCCCCGTTCCTGGGCTTGGGCAGCGCAGACGCCCACCGTGACGCACCCCCCTGCCTTGGTTTCTGCGGCGTTGACGCCGGCGGCAAGCGGCGGGGCGTGACCGGCGGTAAAGTGGAGGCAAGCAACGGATAAGTGGTGGAGGAACGAAACGTTATCCCTTTAAGACACGACTGTGGATTATTTTCACATAAACTGGAGGACTTTTTGGAAAAAGGTCAGTGACGTAGGACCAGGAGCGATCGCTGATTTATTAGTACTCCCTCCGTCCGAAAATACTTGTCATCAAAATGGATAAAAGAGGATACATCCTCTTTTATCCATTTTGATGACAAGTATTTCCGCACGGAGGGAGTAGGTAATAGACTAGCACATATGTCCGTGCGTTGCAACAGAAGAAACAAATCCCTTCAAGTGACCCATTCGTGTTACCTACTAATAAACCAACATGGTCAACATGGTCACGTTGTCCACCTCATGACAAACATGACAAGTCAAGGCGATGATCTTGTCATCGCACTCTAGCACGCTAATATGGCAAGCCCGTCCCTCGCCTCTCCATCACGCTAGGCTCACGTCCCTACGAAGCAGCACAATGCCCTCTGGTGGTTTCAATCCAATCCACTGCTGGTTCTTTAGTGAGGAAAATATGTTCATGTGGTATGGCCTCCTCGGCTCCCAGGCAACGCTAGTTACCGACCAGACGTGCACCGTTACAATATTTCGTTCTGCAAAAAACAAGGTAACAAACGCCCGATAGTATTCAAGCTCGATCCGACGAATACGCGGAGGACCCAAACTGGCTCATGTATACGTGTACATATATACACCACGTACGCGTGAATCCTCCAATCGAGATCACGACTTCCCCGGGGAAAAAAAAATCGAAATCACGATCGCATCGCACCGTCTGGTGCCGCCGATCGACGTAGGCGATGGCCGGCGGTGGCGTGGACCGGCTGTCCTCGCTCCCCAACGACCTCCTCCGCCGCATCCTCCACTTCGCCCCACTTAAGGAGGCAGCCTCCACAACCGCGCTCTCCCGGCGTTGGCAGGAGTCGTTCTGGCTCTCCTCCGGCGCGGTAAACCTCGAGGCAGGGGTGGTCGAGAAAAAGAAACACCGCCGACGACAAAGGGCAGAAGCACGACAACGCCAACGCCCATGCCCGCTTCTTCTCCGGGAGCGACGACTTCGTCTCGGCGGCCACGGGGGCGCTCGACGCCGCCGTCGTCCCCGTCACGAGGCTCAGTTTAATTACCTGGTTTTCATGAGAAAATCGGCTATTTGCCACTTTTAATACGGGGCTTCGCAGAATTGCCACTCTCAACATTAGCTTTGTAAAAATGCCATCCAGCTCATGTGCATTTTGATTAACATGCCATTTTCCCCTTTTCCATTGTTTTTGTTTTTATTTTCCATTTTCTAGCACCTGAAAGGGCCAAAGTACCCCTGATGCTGTCTACAGCTATCTACACGTATTTGGAATCAGATCAGAACGCTTGAAGCAGACGAGTGCATGCTGCCCGCCAAGAATATCGTGCTGGGCGCATCCCTGATTGCCTGGACGTCTTGCTTCAATCGTTGGACGCTGCCCATTTCCTGTCTCCTTGCATTCTCCATCTTCACAACTTGGGCACGCATCCGTCTCCTCCAACAGCTACTGCTGCAACGCGCGAAGGGGAGGGGGAGCTGCGCTGGCGCGTGCAGGAGTGGGCGAGCACTGGCGGCGAGCTGCGGTGGCTCGTGTAGGCATCCGCGAGGCTGTGCCGGTCCATGCAGACATGGACGAGCACCAGCGGCGAGCTGCAGGCATCGGCACGGCAAGGGCGAGCACCGGCGTCGACCTGCGGTTGCTCACACGGGCATGGTCAAGCTAGGGCGGCGAGCCGCGGTGGTGCGCGCAGCGTGGGCTAGCAACAGCGGCGACCTGCGGTTGCTCACACGGGAGTGGTCCTGCTAAGGCGGAGAGTCGCAGTGGCGCACGCAGGTGTAGGCTAGCAACGGGGACGACCTGCGATTGGTCACCCTGGCGTGGTTCAGCTAAGGCAGAGCATCGCTGGCTCGGGCAAGCATCAACGAAGTATAGCGGCAAGCAACTTGACGACAAGGATGAGCTAGTCGAGCAATCCCCATCCAACCAGTACACAAACACATCGGATCAGGTTGAAATATCCAAGGGCACTTTGGTCCTTTCAGTTGCCAAAAAAGGAAAAATAAAAAGAAAAGCAATGGAAACTGGGAAAATGGCATGTTAATTAAAGTGCACACGAGCTAGGTGGCATTTTTACGAAGTCAATGTTGAGAGTGGCAATTTTGCGAAGCCCCATGTTGAAAGTGGCAAATAGCCGATTTTCTCGGTTTTCAGACCATTACCAGGTCGTGTTGTTCTACAAAGACATGGTCGAGGTCGTGCTCTCGCACCGGGCGGTGCGCAACGTCGAGGAGCTCCTGCTCGTCGCCAAAGATCCTTCCGGCAACCCCTATGATCGGCGGGTATACAACTGCACAGTCACCCTTGACTCGCTGCAGTTGGGTACACTGCGGATCCTAGAACTCACCAACTGCAGCGGAGTATTAGTCCATCACATGGAGGCCCTCCTCCCACGTCTCTCCTCCCTAAGGTTGAGCCATTGCACCCAGCAGCTAGGATCCCTCCAACGCGTTATTGATGCGGCGCCGTCGCTTGCTGTCGTCCGACTAGAGTCTGTCTTCATAACACACGAGGAAGCCATAGAAGCCACATGGGGCCACTTCCGATGCCCCACAACCACCGTGCTTGTGCTTGACAATTGTGAGTGGGAGGTGACGATAGGGCCCCATAGACACGGTTGGTTCTTCGAGAAGACCGTCGATCGATTGAAGATCGACGCGATGAGGCTGCGCCGCTTTAGCTACAAGGGGCCACTCCGCTCCTACTCATTCGGTCCACAGCCTCTCGAGTTTGAACAAGTGGATCTGGAATTTTTCGAGTAAGAGCAAGGCTACAGGGAAATGGATCCAAACAGTGACTTAGAAACCTTCTGGCAATTTGCTCGGAACTTCACTGGCACCAAGGAGATGAGGCTGAGGGTGAACCACCTCGAGGATATCGCCGTCCTCAGCAAGGCAAGGCAGGTTAGGCTCCTGCCGGCGTTCCGTCGCCTCGAGCTTCTCGAGGTTCATGGAGCGCATTGGACCAAAGACAAGACTGCAGCAGTGACGACCATCTTGAACCTGCTCCATTGCTGTCCTGTGCTCGGTGCCCTCCGAATCAACCTCACCGCAAAGTACGAGGAGGAGGATGCATCGAATAAACAAGGGGGACACAAACAGAAAGGAACTACTCGGAAGGAAATTCTGATGGCTGCCATGGAAGGTCCGCGGTACTTATTCCAATGCTTGCAGAGCTCCTTGAGGAGAGTGGACTTACAGTTCCAGCTAGAGAAGAAGGATTGTCTTGGTGTCAAGCTGATAAAAACTTTCGCTGAGAATGCGATGGTTCTTGAAGAAATACGTATTGACAGTGGAGACGAAAAGTTGTGTGAGCATATGAATCCCAGAATTGTAAAGTGGAACTCGAGTAGGAGAGAGTTAGGGGCCACAAGTTTTGTGGTCTTACCTCTTAAGACATGACTCTACAAAAGGGGAAATATGGTACGTATACTTCTATTTATGTAGTGTTTTTTTCTCAGACATTATTATTTTATTGGAGGGGAATTTCGGGCTGGAATGTGCCGGCGCAGCGGTACACCTTCACACAATGAATATTCACAATGTTACAAGAGATTGTAATTGCTTGGCGAATACTTGGAAACTGTGTAGTTTGATAGGAGGTTATATAATTTTTCCAATGTGTATATGTGTGGTGATATTTTGGTACACCTTCATCATTCATGAAAACTGACATTTCATATTATTCTTACACTGCGCTCTTACTAGTAAAATGTTAAGAGGTAAAACCAATGTACATTCTGCACTTTTAGGTAAACAAAGCGGTTCTATATTCTGTGCAGTCCTCAAGATGAATCAGCCCATGTCTTTTATCAGATAAATGCCAGCATATATTCTTCTCGTTTGCGACTTAGAACATCTGTATTTGGCAACACCCTTTTGCTGCGCTGTAAAATCAAGCCACTCTGTATGGATGAGTAGATGGAATCGTCAGATGCTATCTGGAAAAAAGGAGTACGATAGAGTGTGAGGCCGGCACAAATGGATGTAGCCATACAGGCAGTGTGGTGGTGGTCGGTGCGTGCGAGGCAATATTAAGTTGAAATGTAATCTTCTTGCTGTGGATGGTGTTCTCATCTTTCTTTTTTGGACCACAACTTTTTGTTGTGTATATAATATAGTCCAATTTAGGCAGTGTTTTTTCTCAAGACATTACTACTTTATTGGAGGGGAATTTCGGGCTGGAATGTGCTGGTACATCTTGAGAGAATAAACATTCACAATGTTACAAGAGATTGTAATCGCTTGGCGCAATATTTGAAAACTGTGTATTTGGATAGGAGGTTATATAATTTACTGCAATCTGCATATTTGTTGTGATGTTTTTTTACATGAGGGCACGCTCATTATTCATGAAAATTGGCATTTCATATTATTCTTATGACTGGGATATTTTTATTTTGGTGAACATTATATTGCGTTCCCACTTCCCATGCTATTTTTTAAGACAGATCCAGATGTTTCTCGTTGTTAATGTTTTCTAATATGTTTGTCATTTATGTGGGAAGCATATACATTGTAGCTTCCACTTTTCATCAATTGTGTCTTATTTTTAAGCCGAGAGGCGTTTCAGCATGCTTGCTTGCGTAATAATTCTGGGAGGTATTGCAAAATTTACAAAGTTTTGAGGTTCGTCCATGTACTGTGATGAGATGGAAGACGCCAATTGAAAAAAAAAACAATCTTTTCTAATAATTCTTGGAGGTATTGCGTAATATTCTCATTTTGTGTGTTTGTTAAACTCTGTTGTTATATTCACATTTAAATCTCTACCAGTTTGGAACCACGTGAATTTTAGGAAAACTTCCTCTGATCTTGTAATATTTTTCCTTACACTTGCTGTGTTGGAGTATTTCTCAACTGATGACTTAATACTTCTATTACAGTGGTGATGTGTTAAGTGACGAAGAGATACTGGAGGTAGCTTGGATGATCATCCCGTTTGGCTTGTTTGTGACTTTTATTGGCAGTCTATTTGTGTTCAGAATAAAGAAACTGAAGTTATCTGACCCTTATGCAAAAGCTACCTTAATCATCGGTAAGCCGTAAGTCTTCCATGAATCAAACTTACTAATAAGTTATTTGTGTATTTGTCCCAAGCAAGATAATTGATATTTCTTTAAGGACGCCTCTCCAATAGTTAATTTGTCAGTTAGTTAATTCAGTTCAATTGAGTAGGGCAAAATAACAAGCCTCATTAAATTGTTAGAGGCACTGCGATATTATATCTTATATAAAAATAAAATTAGTGCAACCATCTACATGGTTATACATCAAACCTTGTGAAAAACTAATAATCCAGGATGTTCCAGTATCCAGTTCATACTGTATGTTTGTATTATTTTCGTCTGTGTACCAAAGATAATATTTGTATATATTAGAAGATTTCAACTACTGTATTTTTGTGTTTGGTTAACAAATACAACTGCCCCAATTATAATAATAAGATGAAAATATCGGGAACACTTCCCTTCGTCGTTCCCTTTTCCTGTGTTGTACTCATCCATTTTAAGTTCATCTTAAAAGATAATTGAGCTTTGCAGGACAAATAGTATAATTTTGCCTAGTGAGTAGTGACATATCCAATTGATAACATTCTCCGCTGTGCTTCTGTTCACACACCCATTCACGCTTTCCTATGTCATTTCAATTTGTATTACATTCCGTTTCAAAAAAAAAATCTGTTTCGAAAAAATTTGTATTACTTTTCTTAATCAATACAGTACTATAACAGCAAAAAAATTGCAGGCGAAACTGGTCGTATTTGCTTTGTCTTAGGTTGTCTATGTAGCCTGCATTTTTGTTGGATATTGGGCATATTTTCTTTTATTTGCTAATATCAAAACTTTTGATGTTCTTCCATTTAGGTTCCTTCATTATCTGTCCTTTTAATTGTATAATTAGGCATGATTTATCACAAGTTAATTATATTTCCTTGTTGATGCCAAAAATGCACATTGTCAGGTGGTTAACCCTGATGGCTATGATAAACAATTATTGCAGATGTGCATATTGTTTGCAGGCCAGACTATCAGGAAACTGATCCTCCAAGAAGGCGGGAAATTTGTTCTTGTTTGGTTTGATACTCCATATAACCAGGCTGCATATGGTCTTGTGGATAAATTAGGCAAGTACGTCAAGCACCTCCTGTTTCAAGTGTGTTTCTTTAGATAAATGGGAGTTGGGCCAATATGTTGGTCTTCCCTCAGTTTCTCTCTACAAAATTTCTCGACTACATAAACTACCATAAACATAGTATGTAAGCTCCTGGGCCGAGAGTTTCCACCTAGATGGCCGGTCACAAACCTATAAATGACAGGGACATGTGTTCTAGTATCTATACTCTGCCTCAGTGCCAGGTCAGTACCTTCCCTCTTCTGACCAGTTGTGGCAGCCACAGACCCAACATCCAGCAAGAAATCCAGATTATTGTTTTGGGCAGATTGTAGCGCGTATGACACGATGCTAACGGCTAGACATGTCGTGCCCCCATTTCTGACGATGTAATCAACACACGATTGTTGTGAACGATAGAGGCCAACAAGGAAAATCTCGATGTGAGTTTCATGTCAGCGACATGTTCCTGGAGTTCATGTTGGCGACGTGTTTGATTCTAATATCGAGCTTTTCCTTTTTGGCCTCTATCGTTCACAACAGTCGTGTGTTGATTACATCGTCAGGAATGAGGGCACGACTTGTCTAGCCGTTAGAATCATGTCATACGCTCTACAATGTGCCCAAACTAATAACCTAGATGTCTTGCTACATTTTGGGTCTGTGTTTGCCACAACTGGTCAGAAGATGGAAGTTACTGACCTGGCACTGAAGCAAAGTATGGATACTAGAACACATGTCCGTGTCATTTATAGGTTTGTGACCGGCCGTCTAGGTGGAAACTCTCGGCCCCAGGAGATTACATAGTAGATCATGTTTATGATGATACAAATGTGAAAGGCGATGGAGCAATTAACTGTAACAACTTCAACTGTGTTCCCTTTGACATATGTATCTACCATCATGGACCACATAGACGCACCAAGGTAAAACACCCTCCGCATTACGGAATGGTCTCGATGGTTGAGGTGCTTTCTTGAGAGCCATGAAACCAATGCGCCTCTAGCTGTTTGTTAATAAGATTCCTGTAGATAGATTAGTAAACATTCTCAAATGACACTGCATGAACATATCTCGAGGTAACGTCCGATGACAGATAGGAGTGGAGCTACGGTTCCATGGTTGTCCTAAATATTATTCCTCAGCAGTATATGAACAGTTTTCCTTATCCCAGCTAAGTATGACGAATGGTTGGATCCAAAGATGCCTCAAACAGAGGATGTAGCATGTGAAGCCACCGTTCTGTGCATTAGTTTGAAGGTTAATTCCATTGTTCTTAATCATTTGCTTACCTTATTTTAAGTCTTCACCTTATGATCGCCCAGCACGTCGCATGCGAGGACGGCTGGCATTTGGTTCATTGCATCCCGTAGATTAGTTATGCAAAATTAGTGCTTGGAGTCAGGTTACTTTATTTACACTTGGTGCTGTGACAATTTCGCAGCCATTCTTTGTTCTTAGCTATTGTTGTGAACTGGTTGCTTAAAAAGCACCTGGTGTATTGATTGATCAACCTTTAGTTTAATCATTCTGAAACCTCGACACTCCATACAAACGTTGTACCTGAAGCCTTTCGTTTATTTTCAATCATTTTTGCTCCGGACAAAAGCAGCTTCTCGGCGTCGTCTTGAAGTCGAATTTCCATCAAAAGTCAACCTCAAGAGAGCAGAGCTAACCCGCTGACTTCCTTCCCATGCTCTCTTCTATATAAAGTGTGATGGTTCATCCTTGAGAGGCATTCCTCCACACAAAAACATATCCTTGAGCAGTTGAGCTCCCTTGATTAAGAGCCACAAATTACCAATAAGCCAAACACTTGCATTACTTCTCCTTGTCTCCACAATGGTGAGCGCCACCCTGCCTCTCCTCATCATTTGTGACTGATATTGTGGACGTTGAATATATGGCAATGATTTCTGCTAGTACTGTTGTTGATTAAATAAATAAAAACTGTCATCTCAGTTTTTCTACCCGTAAATCAGAACAAGATGGTGAGTCTGAACTGTTCAAATTGTCGTAAAAAAATAGATACAGGAATAGGCACAAGATATGTGGAATGAGCTTTCTCTTTATTATTCAGATCTTCAGATAGAATAGATGAAAACTTGTAATGATCATTTCTTGAATTTCTGTCGTTTCATATTCAGATTTTTAAAAGTGATTTGTACTGTTCTGAAAGTGTGGTTGTTAGAGAATGTGGTGCCAACTCAATTCCAATCTAATGTTAAGTTTCCTATGCTTTGATGTTCTGGTTATATTTGAATTCTTTTTACAATTTTGTTTGTCTACACCCCCCTCCTTGGTAAAGCACTGTGCAAAAGAGAACTTCGTTGCAGGACTCCTGCAAGCTGTTATTATATAAGGGAGTGCTAATATATGTGTTTCTTAAATACTTAACCGGTTATTTCAACCGTCATAGTTTTGACGCATATCTATTGCACATAGCCTACAAATTGTGCTGTCAGTATGTTGCCAACCCTGAATATTATGACAACAGGGAATCAACGTTGCACTAAAGATGTCCCTTTACCATTTTTGTACGCTGGATGGTCAGATTCTTTGTCTCCAATAACTTTTGCCACTGCATTGTCTTGTCCTATATTGCTGCTTGCATTGCTGTAAGCCTTACTACAATTCTACCTAATATGCCAACAGCAATTATGTACAATTTATTTCCGGGGAAACATTAGTTATGTAACTCTGAGTGAAGCGTAGGCTCACAATTATAAAATCTCTCTTTTGCAATTTAATATTTGCAGTTGCAAATTATCTGATATGCTTGCTTTGGAGGGGACTCTTCTGGTATTTTTGTTGCGAGATGATTCTACCCCGTGACCATGCTCGCTAAATTGAATTGTGTGAAGGTGTACAAGAAAGGTTTATTTGTCTCCGTGTCTATGTGGCTCCACCTCTCGTAAATTTCAGATAACACTAGGTTTAACTGTGATTTGAGTCAACTAAATTATTAATGGCCTGATTTGGATCAGGACTCTGCATCACCGACCAAGTTATGGTTATGTTTTAAAACTATCATCTCAAATTATGATATCATATAACCTTTTTGGTCTGTAGGCTGTTAGGTGCCTTGAAATGCCAACATGCCAACCTTCTCATTTGTTTAAAGTATGGATCATTATGGACTGTACATACACGACATTTTTCCAGTGGGCTATTGAAACTACTACGACCCTCGATTTCTTAAGAGTTCAATTAATACATAATCAGCCACTTCAGATGCCTTATGTTCTTTTTTCTTTTTCATCTGATAGAACTTCTGTTCAGTTTGTTGTTTGAAGGGTAACTTCAGCTATCATCTAGATGCTGTCATTGAGCACCTTGGTCTCCACTTGAACGGCAGGTGGCAAGCAGCAGAGCAGTGGCTCTTGCTTGTGGCAATGTGCCGACAATCCCCACGTCCGGGAAGTATCTCTAGAAGTTCTTGGTGAAAGGCGTGCATTATTTTTCCATGAGAGGATGGATACATGAGGCATTCTACAGACAAACTGACCACAAGGGCAGCGAAGAAGGAAACAGAAAGGTGAGATTAGCAAGGATGGCTAAGTGTTGATTGGCCGAGTCATTGCAGGATTTTGCAGCATGTAGGATACTCGGCGGAAGAAATCACTCATAACCATGAGATGCACGCTATCGTAGTATGAATTTCTTCTGTTGTGCAGAAAAAATGCACTACAGTTAGACCCTAGATTATCGTATGGTTTATTTTGTTAGAACGAGACTGAATATGTTTAGACCATTGGAAAGCACCTGTGTATATTGTTGTGATGGGGAGCGTTCGCCAAATAAGATACACCTTTAGTTTCAGATAACAGTTGATTATTTTCAACCTCTGTTTCTTTTTTTCCCCTTTTTGATGCTTGCTCTATGAGGTATCTATCCATATTCTAACAACATTCTCCAGAGCGAGTCCATTCTGGCCATACGATATATTTTATCTTTATTTTATGCAGTTCACATGGAGTCTTATCTTGTTATGGATTTGCACAGATTCACATTATGGCATCATGACTTACAATTTCTCAAGTTTTACAAACTAAAAAAGTGAAAATGCAGAAGCGATAATATGTGTTGCATAGATAATTAGATACTAAAAAGGATTTCCGCGCTTGTGTCATCTTGTTTTGTCCCTGCCTTTCCTTAGACTAGATGTTTCTTATGGACTAAATTAGATTGATGGTAGACTTATTCACTTTGGTCACTGAACTCCAAAGTACATTTGAAATGTGAACACTAGGTTTACCTTTCGAAAAAACCACCTCTCCAATAATTTATAAAATTTGCTTGGTTATATAAATAAGCATATAGTAGTATAATGGAAATAAGTGATCTAAGTGGTGTATTCAAGACATCTAAAATGATAGTTCAAGTAAAAGTAAAACAGAGAACGTATACAAGAAAACTGAGCAAAGCCCTTAATTATCACACCTTGAAGTCGTCTAAATCAGGCATGGAAAAACGAAGAACATCAGCTATCCCCGAGAGCTGCTCCAGCTGATTGCCAAAGACATGCATGGGCGAAAAGGCGCGCACCTTGCCACCAATCTTCTTCACTGATTCGACCAAATTTGTGGGGTCACGTGATACGCCACTCTAGCGTCAAATAAAAAATTTCCTACCACGCAACCAAGATCATACTGCTGAGGACAAATCATGGGATTGGTTCTACCACTAGAAGCGCAGTCACCGCAGCGAAAGTAGAGTTGGTGATGCGTGTAGTCGATCAGCAAAGTCGTTTCCTCCTCGTGCAGCTGATCTCCCATGAACGGTTCCTTGCGGATCCCTCGATTCGCTCCTTGAGGTTCCCTCAAACGGTTCGTCCAAGCTCTGCAGATGTGATGCCTTCGAGGTATCCACATATACAGAGAGCAACATCAGACGGGGGACTGCTAGGTCCGCCCGCACGGGATGGGTGCTTGGGGAGTGGTGGTGTCGGCTGTGTAGGAAGGAAAAAGATCAACCCTAAGAGGTGAGTCCACTCCCCTTTATATATGGACCTCCAAAGTGGGCTCAACACTTGAGGCCCACTAGGGGTCCATACCCATTTTCCACTCTGATCAATATGAATGGGCACCACTAAGCTTTAATAGTTGACTGCTTAACTTTGACATTTGACCATTGGCCATGAAATATTGGTCATTAATCATTGACTTTAAAAAACCGACGAGTTTCTTTAACAAACGAGGATTTTTTGTCAATTTAAAAAATATTCATGATTTTATAAAAATGACATAGTTGAAAAAATACTCATAGATTTGAAAAATTCATGTATTCAAAAGGTATTCATAGATTTTAGAACGTTCATGGTTTTGAAAATAAAAAGTTAAGGAAGTTGAAAAAAGTTCATGAATTTGAAAAAGAAATCATGAATTTAAAAATATGTTTGTAGATTTAAATAAAGGTTCACGATATATGAAAATTGGAAAAAAAGAAATCATGGATATGAAAATTATTCACAAAATTGGAAAATGTTCAAAGAAAGTTTACGGTTTAAATAAAGGTTCATGAAAAATGGAAACAAATCATGAAATGAAGAAAAAAAACAGAAAAATAAATGAAAAAGAAAACTAACTGGAAAAACCACAGGGACCCACCCCAGGAAACCGGTAGATAAGTTTCCCAAAGCCAGTCAAAAAAGGACCTACGTGTGCCAGCCCATATGTGGGACGTGAGCGCGTTGTACCATTAACGTACTAACTTGCGCATCAAACGCCAAATAGGAATTGGCGGGAGAGGCACAGGAATTTCGACGCTCTCTGCGTCAAACTGTAGAGGGAACGCACCTAGGAGCGACCCGACCGAGCGACTTGGCCCGGCCCATCAGGTAAATCTTTCACCTACCGGTTTTGGGAACCTTCTGAGGTTCCCAGGCAGTTTTTTCTGGTTTTGGGAACCTTCTAGAAGGTTCTTGGACCGGTTTTTTATTTTCATTTCTTTTTCTTTTCCTTTTTCTGTTTCGTTTTTCCTTTTCTTTTTTTGTTTATTGTTTCTTTTTCTTTTTTTTATTTTCCTTTTTCAAAAATGTTCTCTTTTTCAAAAAATGTTCATATTTTCAAAAAATGTTCGAGTTTCAAAATTTTGTTTGTGTTTTCTAATTTTGTTCCGGAGTTTCAGAAAATTGTTTGTGTTTTCAATTTTTGGTCGATTGTTTCAAAAAATGTTTCCGATTTCAAGAAAAATTTACATATTCAAAAATGTTCACTTTTTTAAAAATTGTTCACGTTTTGAAATTTTGCTCAGGAGTTTCAAAAATGTTTGGTTTTCAAATTTGTTCGGAATTTCAAAAATTGTTCCTGCATTCAAATTTTGTTCATAGTTCCAAAAAATGTTTGTGCTTTTGAATTTTGTACGGAGTTTCAAAAAATGTTCCTGTTTTCAATATTTTTGTTCACAAATTTCAAAAAATGTTTAGGCGGTTCAAAACATGTTCCCTCTTTAAATAAATTGTTCGCAAATTTCAAAAAATGCGCACAGTTTCACTTTTGAGTTTTGAAATTGTTCAGTTTCAATTTTTTGTTCACAAATTTCAAAAAATGTTCGGGTGGTTCAAAACATGTTCCTCTTTTGTAAAATTGTTCACAAATTTAAAAAATGTGCACATTTTCGTTTTTTCAGGAGTTTCGAGATTATTCTGCTTCAATTATTTTTTCCGTAATTTTCAAAAAATGTTCGGGCTGTTGAAAACATATTCCTGTTTTCGAAAATTGTTCACAAATTGAGAAAATGTGCATGTTTTCATTTTCGGGAGTTTTGAAATTGTTCAATTTCAAAATTTTGCTCACCAATTTCCAAAAATGTTCTTGTTTTCATGTTTTTGAAAATATGTTCATGTTTTCAAATTTGGTCTTGGAATTTCAAAAAATGTTCCCATTACAAAAATAATGTTCATGATTTTGGAAAATATTTCACTTTTAAAAAATTATTTTGTTCACGTTTCATTTTCAAATCAGAATTACAAAACATCTTCACTTTTCCAAAAAAAATGCGGGATTTGAAAACTGCTCACAATTTTCGAAATGGTTTCAAAATGTTTTCCAAATATCAACTCTGTTGTCTGTTCTTATATACATCTGTACCATTGTGTGCACTTCATGGTGTGTGGTGTAGTTGCTAATGGCTTGCGATTTTAGTGTTTGGTGGTGGGATCGATTCCTGGTACTCGCAGTTTATTTTCATCTTTTTTGTCGCGCGCGAAAGGAAGCTAAACAAAGAGCGGGTTGGTGGGCCGGCCCAGCGTGCGTCAACCCTGTGCGAACGCCCGACTAGTCGACGCAAAATGCGTCGCATAGGACGTCCCAGAGGCACATGCCGAAGCGTGAAGTTCGAGGGTGGGGTATCTCAAAATCACTAATTAAGAAGTACTTCTTTCAAAGATGGATCTGGCCTGCCTGCTCCCTCCTCATGCTCCCATCCGTGCTCCTATTTCATCCTACGGCTGCCTTTTTTTCTTTCCTTTTTCTAATTTAATCATCTCCCCCCTGATTTTAAGGGGATGGGGCCGGGCCTTATTTTGTTCCAATCAAATCAAGCCACATATGCGGGAGCATGGATGGGCACACGCGGGGGGAGCAGGCAAGTCTCGTCCTTCAAAGATCACTCTCACCTCATCAGGTTGCGACAAGTGACCCACTGCATGCACGCCACTTGTCATGACCGGAGAGTTTTTCCTTTTTTTCATACATTCGTTTATTTAAAACATTTTATCTCTTAAACTGTGCGCCCAAATCTCGAACTGTTTTCATCAGTGGATTCCTCGCGTCAAGATCTTCAAAACTAGATCCATGTTAATAGACTTTGACGAATTTTTTCATGAAAAAACAGACAAGAAATGAACTAGGAGCATGTTTTTTCCTTTCCAGAAGAGGCACGCTCCCGAAAGCACAACTGTGCCTCTCACGAAAGAAAAAAATAGAAACTTATTTTTTGTCTCGTTTTTAAGAGGCACGGTCATGCCTTTCGCGAAAGGAAAAAAACATAAAACACGTTTTTCTGGTTTTCGATAGACACGGTCGTGCCTCTCGCGAAAGACGAAGAAAAATGAAAACTCGTTTTTTTATTTCCAAACTCGTGAAAGCACAATCGTGCCTCTTATGGAAGAAAGAACAGCAGAAAACGTGTTTCGTTTCGTTTCTGAGAGGCACGGCCGTGTCTCTCACGAAAGCTAAAAAACAGAAAACATTTTTTTCCCATTTTCGAGAGGCACGGGCATGCCTCTCACCGAAAGAAAAAAAAACAGAAAACATGTTTTTTCTGTTTCCAAGAGGCGCTACCATTTCTCTCGCGAAAGTGCGAAAGCAAAACCGTGCTTATCGCCGAAGGAAAAAAAAACAGAAAACACGTATTTTTTTCGTTTTCGAGAGGCACGGTCTTGCCTCTCGCGAAAGGAAAAAAAATACAGAAAATGGGTTTCTTTTTTGTTTTTGAGAGGCACGACCGTGCCTCTCGCGAAAGCACACCTGTGAGGTTGTGACTTGCGGAAGGCAAAAAACATGTTTTACCGTGCAAAAAAAGGAATTGTCCAAAAGGTAAGAAATACCGGTGAAAAATCAGAAGGTCAAAAAACCCGAAAAAACCATTTAAAAACCTGAAAATGTGTGCGGAAAAATAAAATAAAATCCAAAGGAAACACCCAGAGCGCTACACGTGCTCTCAGCCCACCCCCAAGTGATCACTGTGAGGCTTCCGAAGAAGCGCTCGCCAACTAGTTGCGGGTATCCTATAGCGACACGTAGTGCTGCGTCGAGTTAAGTAGCCGCCACTATACGCCGGGCCAGCACAGACCACAGTGCTTCAACACTTTCTTTCTTCCGTTTTGTTTTCATATTTTTGCATTCGTTCTTTGCTTTATTATTTTACCTTTGCTTATATTTTCAAACTTTAATTATATCTAGTATAAAAATCAATTTATGTAAAAAATTAAAAATTGTTAATCACGCATTGAGAAATGATAAACATGTGTACAAAAAAAATCTAATGTATACGAAAATTATATAATGTATATGAAAACATACACATCAAAAGAAATATATGAGAAAATGTTAGTCATGTTAAAAAAATGTTAAACATGTCTTTAAAAATGTACCTGTGTGAAAAAATGTACAATCTATCCGGAAAAGGTAAACATTAAAAATATATGTTTGCAATAATGTTAGTCATGTATTTGAAATATGTTAAACCTGCATTTCAAGATGTTCAGAATGTATGAAAAAATATATAATGTTGTATTAAAAATAGTGGACATAAAAAATATAAGTTTTACAAACATATTAATAATGGATTTGGAAGATTTTTACTATCTATATAAAATATTCCTGATGTACAGAAAAATATAGAATGTGTATGATTCTTTTAAACTCAAAATACATGTTTCTGGAAAAAATACAAATCATGTATTATAAGAAATGTTCAACTTGTACGAAAAGAGTTTCAGATGTACACAAATAATAATTATTGTATTTAAAAAAATGTTAAACATGTATTAAAAATGTACTATTCTATACAAAAAGGGAAAGAAAAACCAATACAAACCACAATAAAAAAGAAAGAAAATCAGTGCAAATAATGAAAATAATTAAAACAGGAAAAGAAAGAAAGCAAGTGGAGAAAACAGATGAAAACCAAGAAAGAAACAAAGAAAACAAAAGAAAAATAGGAAAGAAAAGAAAAAAACTTAGTGAAAACAAAAAACCCTAAGGAAACCAATAATAAAGAAAAAAACAGTTAAACCAAGACAGAATACAGAAAAACATTGAAAAACCAAAGAAAACATAGAACCAAAGAAAACCAAAAGAAGAAAGAAAAAGAAAAATCAAAGAAAAAATCAAGAAGAAAACTGGACGGATGAACAAGACAAGATCGAGCGACGAGAAGCCAGCAACCAGAAAAAAAACTAAAAAGAAAAAGGAAAACTACAAATTGTGCATTCAAGTAACTATAAGACAAGTTGCACAAAAATCTATCAAATCAGACCAATAAGTATGCAACAAAAGGGACTATTTATGCAACGCACAAAATTCCATTTTTATCGTAGATACTAGACATATGTGGTTCTGTTGTGATTCTCTTTTACTATGTCAAGTTTCGCTATTGATTATATCACTCTCCAAGATAGTGGGATCAACACTAATGCCTAAAGTTTTACCTCTTCCAACCCACTTTTAATAATTGTGTAATCCACATGATCAATTGTGTCACCCTCCAAGATAGCGGGATCAATAATATCTAAAGTGGACCTCTTCAAATCCACTTTCTACAATATTTTCATCCATACTCTAAAAAATACAGGTGAAGTGCAAAGAGCATTATATAAATTTAACAACCAAGGACCATAAATAACCATCCCAAACCAGCATGGTGTTTGCTTATTTAGCACTAAGTTCTTGAAAAACATCACTTCCAACAAAAGGCTTAACACAATCATACTCAAGATTTATACCTGATTCTTTACATGAATCAACCTCCCAATCTTGTTCATTGCGTTGAATTATTTCAATAAGGTTCCATTTATAATCAATACATTTACTTGTAAATAAAATCAGCAAAAGAAGTGTCAAGCATTTCTTTATAGCGAGAGAAAGTCTTGCATGAAAATTGTTAACAATACTATCTTTACTAGAGCTAATGATTTGGCCATTTGAACATTAATGACTTAATCCTCCCCTAAGCCTGAGTGGTACTTTCTTTCTCACAAGACCAAAATGTATAGATATAATTCCAATTACAATGAACCAAGTGCGTAGGATATTTTTTTGAATGAAAAGCAGATTTTAGCTACTTCCAGTCCCATGAGTATGGATTATCCAATAACCTAAACCATGCCAACGCATTTCCTCCAAAGATAAAGGGAATAACTTCTTCCTAACTTTCCTCCTTGGCAAACTTGAAAACTTAAATAGAACACATAATTCTTTTATTACGATCAAGTACATACCAAGATGAATAGTTCCAACTCCCGCATAACGATTATCTCTTACTTGCTCAAGGATGCCAAGAGATATTTCATAATAAATATTTCCAGTAGGTGAATGTTCTCTCCTAACCAATTGTGCGGTTGGGAGGGGCCCTCCAAATAAATTTCCAATAGTAAAGGTTTCCATAATGAAGCAATAGAACAAACAAAAATAAAAAACAACAAGTATGGTAAACGTTTTCCTTATCAAATTTCACTTACCAAGAGCTTCACACTCCCTGGCGACAACTCCATAAAAGATTCTTGATGACCCACAAGTATAGATAAACTACCATAGCCTTTTTGATAAGTAAGAGTGTCAAACCCAATGAGGAGCAGAAGTAATTAACAAGTAGTTTTCATCAAGGTTTCACTGTAGAAGTTGTATCGATAATTTGATAGCAAGATAAAATATAAAAAGGTATAGTAAAAAAAGTAGTATAGTGCAACAAGTGGTCCAATCCTTATGTATTCTAAGGACAATCCAGTTGTGTTTATTATAGTGACTAAAGCCCTCTTGAGGACACACATGAATTTCATCAAGTTGCTTTCACTAAGTTTCATTAGGTTACTCTTCATTGATTTGATAAGTGTCGTGTGGGTGGACCAATTCTAAGGTACTATCTTTACTTGACCAAATATGTACTTACGATTATACCCTTCATGCATGCATCCACAAATACAAGATAAATAATTAGGATAAATCTAAGCTTTAAACCTTGGGATCCAAAACAGACCCCCTACAAAACAATTCATAAACTGGGGTTTCTGTTCTATCACTCCTGCAACCCATCATCCACAAACTAATTCCACATTGTCTTCCCCAAGGCCCAAAGATGGTGAAGTGTCATGTAGTCAATGTTCACATAGCATCACTAGAGAAATAACAACACAACATAACATCAAAATATTAAACAATATTCAACTTCACATGATTACTAGCAACAAGACTTTTCCCATGTCCTCAAGAACTAAAGGAATACTCATAAGACATTATATGGATCATGATAAGTGGTTATAAATAATTGATAAACAATCTGAACATAACAATCTTCCACCAGTAAATTTCCTAAGCATCAACTACAAGGTGTAATCAACACATAAAAGTACTCCCATCAATCAGTTTGAGGTTTGATACAAAGATTGAGAAGATGGATGAACTAGGATTGGAGATGAGATGATGCTGGTCAAGATGCTGATGAAGCTGATGATCCCAATCATGAACAGAGTGTTGGTGATGACGATGGATTCAATTTCCCCCTCCTAGAGGGAAGTTTCTCCGGCAGAATCACTCCACCAGGAAGTGAAAATGCTCCGCCTCGGTCCCGTCTTGTAGACGGCCGTCGAAAGTCCTGAGATTTGTATATGATTTTTTCTAGGTCAAGATAGAATTTATGGCCAAAGGGCGTCGAGAGGGGAGTTGCCAGGGCCCACCCGCGTGGTCATGTCGCTGTGGCCCTAGTGGCCCCCCTTGGCCCATCTTCGGTCTCTAGTCTTCATATTTTGTAGAGATAATTGAGTAAAATCCCTAGATTTTTTGGAGAAAAGAAAAATTCCCTTTTCTTCTATCATAATAGGTCCAAATTTCCAACTGTTCGACAATTCCCCTCTCTATGTTTACCTTGCATTTTAAGAGAGAAAAGATGTTAAATTGCATCGTAATGTGAAATACATCATAGAAATATGATAAATTATAATAAGACATAGTGATGAAAAATGGACGTATCAATCCCGCACAAAAATAACAAGTAAAAATGCAAAAAAAACTTCAAGGAAAAGAGTTTGATACTAAGACCAGCCTTGTAGACTGTTTGAGTCTCAGGTGTTACTACATCGATGTTTTTTTAAAGCAGTCAAATTTCACTAAAATAAGATTTCGATCCTCAGACTGGCCATCCAATCCTGCCCAAGTCTCTGGGGCTAGTGCACATTGCGGGAAAAAAATTCCAAGTCCTATAATTATCACCCCGCAGCCTAAATTATGACGTAAGCTGGAAGCGGCTCGCTATTTGAAGAAGTTTTCAGTCAAGAAGTGTTGGAAATATACCCTAGAGGCAATAATAAAGTGGTTATTATTATATTTTTCTTGTTCATGATAATCGTTTATTATCCATGCTATAATTGTATTGACCGGACACTCAAATACATGTGGGGATACATAGACAACAACATGTCCATAGTACGCCTCTACTAGACTAGCTCGTTGACCAAAGATGGCTATGGTTTCCTAGTCAGAGACATGAGTTGTCATTTGATAACGGGATCACATCATTGGAGGAATGATGTGATGGACAAGATCCAAAACTATAAGTGTAGCATATGATCGTATCAAGTTTATTACTATCGTTTTCTGCATGTCAAGTATATGTTCCTATGACCATGCGATCATGCAACTCACAGCCACATGAGGAGTACCTTGTGAGTACCAAACGTCGCAACATAATTGGGTGACTATAAAGGTGCTCTACAGGTGTCTCCGAGGGTGTCTGTTGAGTTGGCATGGGTCAAGACTGGGATTTGTCACTCCATATGACGGAGAGGTATCTCAGGGCCCACTCGGTAATACAACATCACAATGAGCTTGCATGCAATGTGACTAAAGTGTTAGACACGTGATCTTGTATTATGGAGCGAGTAAAGATACTTGCCGGTAACGAGATTGAACTAGGTATGGAGGTACCGACGATCGAATCTCGGGCAAGTAACATACCGATAGACAAAGGGAACTACATACATGATTAGCCGAATCCTTGACATCGAGGTTCGACCGATAAGATCTTCATGGAATATCTGGGAACCTATATGGACATCCAGGTCCCGCTATTGGTTATTGACCGTAGAGGTGTCTCGGTCATTTCTTCATAGTTCTTGAACCCGTAGAGTCTACACAATTAATGTTTGGTGACGATATAAGTATAGTTGAGTCATTATGGTGGTTACCGAAGGTTTTTCGGAGTCCCGGATGAGATCCCGGACATGACAAGGGACTCCGGAATGGTCCGGAGGTGAAGATTGATATATAGGACGAAGGGTGTCAGAGTCCGGAAGTGTTCCAGGGGCATCGGGTTATGGCCAGGATGACCGAAAAT
>NC_041381.1:579112769-579174775 GCF_002162155.2 Triticum dicoccoides | reverse complement strand
AGTGTTGGAGGGCTCATGGGCCAAGGCGAGGGGGCACACCAGCCCACTAAGGGGTTGTGCGCAACTCCTCACCCCATCTCACGTATCCAGAGGAGGTGGGGGTACCCCCTAGGGCTGCCTCTACCTGGCTTGGGGGCCAAGGCAGCTAGGGGAGGCGCCCAAAACCCATCTAGGGTTTCCCCTTGTGGCCGCCCCCCTAGGGAAACCCTAGGGCGCCCCCTCCTCCCCCTTCCCCCTATATATAGAGAGGTAGAGAGAGGGTAGCCGCACCCTGATACGCCACGATGTTGCCCCTCCTCTCCCTCGTAACCCTCTTCCTCTCTGTAGTGCTTAGCGAAGCTCTGCTGAGATTCCACCACCAGCACCGCAACCACGCCATCGTGCTACCAGGGGACTCGAGCTACTACTTCACCATCACTCGCTGGATCGAGGAGGTGAAGGCGTCATCAAGCTGTACGTGTGTTGAACACGGAGGTGTCGTCCGTTCGGCACTTGGATCGGGAGTTCGCAGGACGGATCGTGATTGGATCGTGAAGATGTTTGACTACATCAACCATGTTTCTTAACGCTTCCGCTTAGCAATCTACAAGGGTATGTAGATGCAATCTCTCCTCTCGTAGATGTTCATCTCCTAGATTGATCTTGGTGAGCGTAGTAATTTTTTTTGTTTCCCATGCAACGTTCCCCAGCAGTGGCATCATGATTTAGGTCTTGCATAGATGACATCATGAGTAGAACACAAAGGAGTTTGTGGGCGTTGATATTCAGATCGCTTCCTTCCTTGGTCTTATTTTGATCCGACGATATTGTGGGATGAAGCGGCCCGGACCAACTTTACATGTCCACATACATGAGACCGGTTCCATCGACTGACATGTGAATTTGTTGCATAAGATGGCTGGCGGGTGTCTGTCTCTCAGTTGAATCAGATTCGACGAAGGCAGTCCTTGTAGAAGGTTAGCAACTTGCATATCACCATTGTGGTTTTGCGTAGGTAAGAATCATTCTTGCTAGATACCCATAGCAGCCACGTAAAACATGCAACAACAAATTAGAGGATGTCTAACTTGTTTTTGCAGGGTATGTTGTGATATGATATGCCAAAGACATGATGAAATATATTTGATGTATGCGATGATCATGTTTGTAATAGTTTATATCTACTTGCATGCCAATGCATACGACAACTGACAGGAGCCATAGGGTTGTCTTTAATTATTGTATGACCTACGTGTCGATCATTAAGCGCTATGTAATGCTTTACTTTATCGCTAAACAGTAGCACTAGTAGTAGAAGCATGTTTGGCATGACAAACCCGATGGCGACACGATGATGGAGATCATGGTGTCATGCCGGTGACGATGGAGATCATGCCGGTGCTTTGGAGATGGAGATCAAAAGCACAACATGATGGCCATATCATGTCACTTATGATTTGCATGTGATGTTAATCCTTTTATGCATCTTATTTTACTTAGGACGCCGGTAGCATTATAAGGTGACCCCTGACTAAAATTTCAAGATAAAATTGTGTTCTCCCCAAGTGTGCACCCTTGCGAAAGTTCGTCGTTTCGAAGCACCACGTGATGATCGGGCGCGATAGACTCTACGTTCGCATACACCGGGTGCAAGCCAGTTTTGCACATATGGAACACTTGGGGTGAATCTTGACGAGCCTAGCATGTATAGACATGGCCTTGGAACATAAGAGACTGAAAGGTCAAACACGAGTCATATAGTAGATATGATCAACATGGAGATATTAACCATTAAAACCACCTCATCTCACGTGATGATCGGACTTGGGTTAGTGAATTTGGATCATGATACACTCAGACAACCGGAGGGATTTTGATTTGAGTGGGAGTTCTTAGGTAATATGATTAATTGAACTCATTATCATGAACAATAGTCTAAAGTAGCCTTTGCAAATTTATGTTGTAGATCAATGGCTTGCGCAGTAGCTCCCCTGAATTTCAATGTGTTCCTAGAGAAAGCTAAGTTGAAAGATGATGGAAGTAACTTTGTGGACTGGGCCCATAATCTGAGGATTACCCTCACGGCTGCCCAAAATGCTTATGTCCTTGATGCACCGCTTGGTGCGCCACCCCCCTCCCAGCAACTGCGGATGCTGTGAACGCCTGGCAGTCGTGTGTTGGTGACTAATCATAGTTTAGTGTGCCATGATGTATGGCTTAGAGCTGGGACTTCAAAGGCGTTTTGAACGTCATGGAACATATGATATGTTCCAGGAGTTGAATTTATCTTTGAGAACAATGCCCGGATCGAGAGGTTTGAGACCTCTGATAAGTTCTATGCCTGCAAGATGGAGAACGGGTCTGTCAGTGAGCACATACTCAGAATGTCTGGGTACTACAACCGTCTGGCTGAGTTGGGAGTTGAGCTCCCGCCAGAGGCTATCACTGACAGAGTTCTTCAATCGCTATCACCTAATTACACGAGCTTTGTGTTGAACTATAACATGCAAGGGATGAACAAGTCAGTATCCCAGCTGTTCGCCATGCTGAAAGTCGCTAAGTCAGACATACAGAAGGAGCATCAAGTGTTGATGGTGAATATGAAGGAAATATGCCCTAGAGGCAATAATAAAGTTGTTATTTTATATTTCCTTATTCATGATAAATGTTTATTATTCATGCTAGAATTATATTAACCGGAAACTTGACACATGTGTGAATACATAAACAAAACACCGTGTCCCTAGTATGCCTCTACTTGCCTAGCTCGTTGATCAAAGATGGTTAACTTTCCTAGCCATGGACATGTGTTGTCATTTGATGAGCGGGATCACATCATTAGTGGAATGATGTGATGGACAAGACCCATCCGTTAGCTTAGCATAATGATTGTACAGTTTTATTGCTACTACTTTCTTCATATCAAATATATATTCCTCCGACTATGAAATTATGCAACTCCCGGACACCGGAGGAATACCTTGTGTGCTATCAAATGTCACAATGTAACTGGGTGATTATAAAGATGCTCTACAGGTATCTCCGAAGGTGTTTGTTGGTTTGGCATAGATCGAAATTAAGATTTGTCACTCTGAGTATCGAAGAGGTATCTCTGGGCCCTCTCGGTAATGCACATCATATGAAGCCTTGCAAGCAATGTGACTAATGATTTAGTTGTGGGATGATGCATTACGGAACGAGTAAAGAGACTTGCCGGTAACGAGATTGAACTAGGTATGAAGATACCTGTCGATGTCAATACCGGCAGATCTCGGGTAGGGGACCGAAGCTATATGTCTGAGGATCGATGGTAACTATGATCAAAAGGACACAGTGTTTACCCAGGTTCAGGCCCTCTTAATGGAGGTAAAACCCTACTCCTTCTTGAATATATTCGATGAATATGGGGGTTACAAGAGTTGATCTACCTCGAGATCATAATGGCTAAACCCTAGCTTGGCCAGCCTATCAATGTTATGATCTTGCCTTCGATCTAACCCTCCGGTTTATATAGATACTGGAGGGGATTAGGGTTGTACAAAGTCGGTTTAACAGAAAGGAAATAGCATATCTGGACACCTAAACTTGCCATCCACGTATATGGGAGTCCCTACCGGACACGAGAGGTGGTATTCTGCCTTGTATCTTGACAGCCTAATAGTCTGGCCCATATCCAATAGACCATACGCCCAAGGACCCCTTAGTCCAGGACTCCCTCAGTAGCCCCTGAACCAGTCTTCAATGATGACATGTTCGGCGTGCAGATTATCTTCGGCATTACGAGTCGGGTTCCCTGAACAATACACGACAGCTTTCCTCCGTAAAAGAACTGTATTCGACCTTGCATAATTAACACAACCCTTAGCCGCGAAGGCAGGATATATAAAAAATAAGAATAGTTTCTTTTACTAACAACTTTTTTCGGCGAAGCGTCAGACTTGACTCTTCGCCATTTTGAACCGTTTTCACACCCCGCGTTCTGTGTTTCGAGGCCAAGCCCCATTGGCCCGTCCTGCCAAAACAGAGATCGTGCCCACTTAATACGGGATTGCTCTGTTGGAACACGCGGTACGCTACACTAGCGCCAAATAAAATTTTCTATTGCACACCCAAGATCATGCTGCTGGAAATAGATTTCGAGATCGGGTTTACCACTAGACGTGCAGTCACTGTAGTGGAAGTAGAGTTGGTGATGCGTGTAGTCGATCTCTCGGCCCGTCTCCCCTCTAGTTGCCGATCTCCCACGAACAACGAAGATCCGCGAACGATGATCTCCCGCGAATGGCTCCTCACGGTTCCCTCGAATGGTTTGTCCAAGCACCGCAGATGCGATGCCTCCAAGGTATCCACACGTACGGGGAGCAGCGTCGAGCGGCGGACTGCTACGTCCGGTCGCGCGGCATGGGTGTGGGAGTGGCGGCGGCTATTGTGGTGGAAAAAGCATCAACCCTAAGTGGTGCACCCACTCCCCTTTATATACACCTCCGAGGTGGGCTCAACACTTGAGCTCACTAGGAGTCCACATCCATTTACCACTCGGATCTAATCCGGATGGGCAGCAGCCCCTTAAGTGTGCGACCCTATAGGTTCACGTACACATGGACACGACCAGAGTCGATAGTTGGTAGCGGCTCCTAGCAGAACGTGCCAACTCCCATGTGTGCGTAAAGTTGTTTGACGAACCTTGACAATGTGTCATATGCAATATTCCTTTTGCCTCACGATATTTTTTGTCGAGCCCAAGGCGAGTACTTGTCACCCTTGTGGTAGCTCGACCTCTCTTCTTGAAACCGTGATACAGATTCTCGAACTGGGTTAACACTTAACCCAAGTCGCATGGCCATGCTTTCCGAATCTGATCACTCGAGAGGGCCCAGAGAATATCTCTCCATATAGTAGTGGCAAATCCCATCTTGGACAACCATGTCTCATGGCATGTCTCATGACTCACCCGAAAGCTACCTTTGTAACTACCCAGTTTTGGAGTAGCGTTTGATAGACCCTAAGTGACTCGATCCTCATCCCGAGAACATGCGAGGACCACAGGTCTAGGACATGTCATAGACATTGTACTTGAGACTAACAGATGACTATATCTCCCTGCGTCTCAAAGTGGGCCTGTCCGACTCGGTGATCTCTATCCCTGAGGCCATACTATCAGTTTAGCATCTCCATGCACATGACTTATGAAACATAGTCATCAACCGAGTCGTATACTAGTCGAGGATATGTGTCCGCATAACCTTATCAACCAGGGACCATTAGAACAATCATCATACAATACATAGTTCCACAAACAAGTCACATACTTATTGATACATATCATTGATGATGTTTGTAGGACCTTGAGAAGAAGTAAGTAAGTCTAGAGGGGGGGGTGATTAGACTACTTGACCAATTAAAAACTATGCCTTTTCCCAATTTTAGACTTTGGCAGATTTTAGCTATCTTAGCACAAGTCAAGCAATCTTCACACAATTCAAGCAAGCATGCAAAGAGTATATGAGCAGCGGAAATTAAAGCATGCAACTTGCAAGAATGTAAAGGGAAGGGTTTGGAGATTTCAAACGCAATTTGGAGACACGGTGATTTTTGAGCCGTGGTTCCGATAGGTGGTGCTATCGTACATCCACGTTGATGGAGACTTCAACCCACGAAGGGTAACAGTTGCGGGAGTCCACGGAGGGCTCCACCCAAGAAGGGTCCACGAAGAAGCAACCTTGTCTATCCCACCATGGCCGTCGCCCACGAAGGACTTGCCTCACTAGCGGTAGATCTTCATGAAGTAGGCTATCTCCTTGCCCTTACAAACTCCTTGGTTCAACTCCACAATCTTGTCGGAGGCTCCCAAGTGACACCTAGCCAATCTAGGATACACCACTCTCCAAGAAGTAACAAATGGTGTGTTGATGATGAACTCCTTGCTCTTGTGCTTCAAATGATAGTCTCCCCAACACTCAACTCTCTCTCATAGGATTTGGATCTGGTGGAAAGAAGATTTGAGTGGAAAGCAACTTGGGGAAGGCTAGAGATCAAGATTCATATGGTAGGAATGGAATATCTTGGCCTCAACACATGAGTAGGTAGTTCTCTCTCAGAAATGGTAAGTTGGAAGTGTAGGTTTGTTCTGATGGCTCTCTCCATGAATAAAGAGGAGGTGGAGGGGTATATATAGCCTCCACACAAAATCTAACCATTACACACAATTTACCAATCTCGGTGGGACCGAATCAACAAACTCGGTCGAACCGATTCAGTAAACAATGTGACCGTTAGGGTTTTCAGTGGGACCGAAATGCAACTCGGTAGGACCGATATGGTTAGGGTGAGGGCATAACATAATCTCAGTGAGACCGATTACATAAACTCGGTGGGACCGATTTTGGTAATAAGCTAACCAGAGAGTTGGTCAGGCAAACTCGGTGGGACCGATTACTCAAACTCGGTTGGACCGATTTTGGTAATAAGTTAACCAGAGAGTTTGCATTGTAATCTCGGTAGTACTGATTTCTCAAACTCGGTAAGACCGATTTTGGTAATGGACATACACAGAGAGATTACAATCCCATCTCGGTGAGACCGAGATCCCTATCGGTGAGACCGATTTGCCTAGGGTTTGTGGTAGTGGCTATGACATCTGAACTCGGTGGCGCCAGATAGAAAGAATCGGTGGGGCCGACTTAGACTTTTGGGTTTAGGACATATGTGGATGTGGGAAAGTAGTTGAGGTCTTTGGAGCATATCACCAAGCACTATGGAGCAAGAAACTCATTAAGCAACACCTCATCCCTTCTTGATAGTATTGGCTTTTCCTATAGACTCAATGTGATCTTGGATCACTAAAACATAAAATGTAGAGTCTTGATCTCGAAGCTTGAGCCAATCCTTTGTCCTTAGAATCTTGAAGGAGTTCCACATCCTTTAGTCCATGCCACTCCATTGTTGAACTTATCTGAAACATACTAGATAAAAGTGTTAGTCCAACAAGAGATATGTTGACATTAATTACCAAAACCACCTAGGGAGTACTTGTGCTTTCAATCTCCCCCTTTTTGGTAATTGATGACAACATACATCAAAGCTTTAAATAAAGATAAAGAGAATAGCAAGTAAAGCTTTGGAAAGACATGTAAGAAGCATAGGCTCCCCCTACATGTATGCAATCATGTGAATATGGAATGTAGAAGCAGGTGAATGCATGAACATGACAGAGTAAGCAATGTGTTACATGTATCTTGGCCATATGCATCAGAGCAAAGAATATTAAAATAAATACCTTCATGCTCATGAGTCCTTCTTGCAAACAGTATGTACATCAGCAAGAGTTCCTCATACACATGATTGTGATGCATATACTTACCTTGTGGTCTTGAGTTGGCTTAGGATGGAATGAACCTGCGTAAACAAGGTTAGATAACATAGATACACGTACTAGCCAGAGCAAACAGAAGGAACCACAAGAATACCAAGACTGGGATGACATGTAGAGAGTGAGTACTAAGTACCACATTGGATTTGACATGTCCCCAAAGGTAAAGATATGCAATGAATTTAAATGATTTCTTTCCCTTAGATGTCTTGCTTGCCCTGAATCTAGCATGGGATACTGGGAGAAGATAGGGAACAGAAAATCAGAGCTGATGCAAAATAAGCACATATGAACATGCCTTTCCCCTCAAGAAGACATGTGGCATCTCTCCTCTTGAACACCAAGCATCTGGGATCCTTGAGGATTACTCTCTTCTTGAGTATTCTCTCCCCCTGTAGATCTCTCTCTCTCTCTCACCCTATGGAAGTGATAAGCTTTGATGTGATCTCTCTCTCCCCCTTTGACATCAATTTCCAAGAAGGGCCTTCTGGAATTTGTCGTGAATGGGTTTGGTCCTTGAGTCACAGTACAAAGGAGTGATAAAAATGTGATGCTTGTAGAGGACAAGATTCATTGATTGGAGCTGGATCAAAAGATAAAGATGAATAAGTGGAAAAATGTTTTTCCTGTTGTGAAGTCGGTGGCACCGAGTGGTATGCTTTGGTTGCATCGAAAGGGTTCGGTTGGACCGAAAATAGTAAATTGATTAAACTAAGTTCATTGCAGAGAAAACACTTGTCACCTCAGCTCACTAGACTATTAAGTCTCACAATGATTTGCAAGGAATTAACTAAATGATATGCAATGAATTGGATGCAGGAAATGCAGAGCAAACAGAAAAGAAATAAATCTAGATGAAGTTTTTTTTGAAAGGGGAAACAAACATGCATGAGACAAATGCAAGAGCACAGAAAAGAACACGAGAGAACTTCATCTAGAATTGGTCGGCGACAAAGTCACCTATGTTAGAGTATATTGACTTAGGAGTCAAGTGAGATCACTTGATCATAGGTCATACTCATCATTTAAGCTCAAAATGGGGTTACCATTTTTCGTTTAAGCATCTTGATGTATTCACATCTTGTCGAGTTGCTTTAACTCATGACTCGGAGTAAAGCTTCTTTAAGATGGAATAACATACCTTGGGTGGTGGTGTTGATCGTAATCATGTAGTTGAACTTGTGTGGGTTGCTCAAGGTTGATGTAGCTCATCAAGAGTTGGGAGCACCACTTGGAATTTGAGTTCATCTTCCTACATGGGTTAGTTCTTGCAAGGAAGAGCACTTGTGTATCCAAAATAACCATCATGAAACTTAACATAGAATTTGTCAAAGGATATGTTCGAATGATTCCGTGCTTCCTTGTCTTCAACCACCATATTGTATAGACTTGGTGATGTAGAGATTGCTCAAGATATGAGTAGGTTACAATCTCATGAAATTTGATTCAACCAAGTACCTACATGGGTTAGATAACATGCAAGATGCAAATATATCCAAGACATAAGATTATCATCATAAGAGAAATATCAAGGATTAGTCTTAAGCTCATGTCTTGCATGTATCCAATGGAGTTTCTACTCCAAGTTTGAAGAATCAATGATGTTCAATTCTCCTCTCAACATGCAAAACACTTTCTCATCAAGAGGTTTAGTAAATATATCCGCTAATTGCTTTTCGGTGTGAACATGCTTAAGATTAATGTCACCCTTAGCAACATGATCTCGAATGAAATGATGACGAACTTCAATATGCTTAGTTCGAGAATGTTGCACAGGATTATGAGCAATCTTGATAGCACTTCCATTGTCACAATGTAATGGAACATGTTTCACATATATCCCATAATCTTTAAGAGTTTGGGTCATCCAAAGTAATTGAGCACAACATGAACCGGTGGCAATGCATTCCGCTTCAGCGGTGGATAAGGATACCGAGTTTTGTTTCTTGGAAGACCAAGATACAAGAGATCTACCAAGGAATTGACAAGTACCTGAAGTGGACTTTCTATCAACCTTGTCTCCGGCATAGTCCGAGTCGGAGTAGCCAACAAGATCGAAAGAGGCCCTCTTAGGATACCAAATGCCGAAATTTGGTGTGTGAATTAAGTATCTCACTATCCTTTTCACAGCCTTAAGATGACATTCTTTAGGAGCAGCTTGATATCTTGCACACATGCACACACTTAGCATAATATCGGGACGTGAAGCACATAGGTATAACAATGAACCAATCATAGAGCGATAAACCTTTTGATCAACCGGTTCATCATCTTTGGTCAAATCAAGATGTCCACTAGTAGGCATGGGTGTAGACATACCTTTGCATTCTTGCATATTGAACTTCTTGAATAAGTCCTTAGTGTACTTCGTTTGAGAGACAAAAGTACCTTTCTTAGTTTTCTTGATTTGCAACCCAAGAAAGAATTTGAGTTCACTCATCATTGACATCTCAAACTTCTCCGACATTAGCTTTCCAAACTTCTCACTAAAATGAGGGTTAGTTGATCCAAAAATAATATCATCAACATAAATTTGGCATATAAATAATTCTCCATTAACCCTTTTAGTAAAAAGTGTAGAATCAATTTTCCCAATTTCAAACCCTTTTTCAATAAGGAACTTGGTTAAGCATTTATACCAAGCTCTAGGAGCTTGTTTAAGACCATAAAGAGATTTGAGAAGATTATAGACATGATTGGGTTTCTTAGGATTAATAAAGCCGAGAGGTTGTTTAACATAAACTTCCTCCTCTATTTCACCATTTAGAAAAGCACTTTTAATGTCCATTTGGTACAAGGTGATATCATGGTGATTAGCATAGGCAAGTAAGATGCGAATGGACTCAAGTCTAGCAACGGGAGCATAAGTCTCACCATAGTCCATACCTTCGACTTGTGTGTAGCCTTGGGCTACAAGACGTGCTTTGTTGCGAACTACTTGTCCATCTTCATCTTGCTTGTTGCGAAACACCCATTTGGTACAGATGATGTTGTGGTTGTTGTCGGGCTTCTCAACCAATGTCCAAACTTGATTTCTCTCAAAGTTGTGTAGCTCTTCATGCATAGCATTTGTCCAATACGGATCTTCCAATGCTTCTTCGACCTTCATAGGTTCACTGCTAGAGATGAATGAATAGTTTTCACAAAAGTTAGCTAAACGAGTTTTAGAGCGAGTGATTCTCCCAGTTTGAATATCATTGTAGATTTGCTCGACGGGATGGTCTTTAGCAATTCTTGCTCGAACTCATGAAAGATTTTGCTTAGGTCTTGGTTGAACATCTTGTTCTTCTTCTTCTTGGCCTTCTTCATTATTGGCGTTGTCGTTCTCTTGTTGTGGTGGAGAAGGAGGTTGTTAACGTTCTTGATGTACTTCCTTGTTTTCTTCATCTTGGTGTGTCCCACTTGTGGATGCTTCTGTATCAACTCTTGGTTCACCTTGTCGTGAAGTAGAAGCTTCCACTTGGACGGACGAGGTACTCTCCTTCACCTCCGTTGGACGAATCTTGCCAATAGACAAGTCTTGGATTGCTTCTGAGGGGTCTTTGTCTCCTACATCAATTGGCAATTGCTCTACCTGCGAGCCGTTAGATTCATCAAACTTCACATCTACCGTTTCTTCAACCTTTCGGGTGAAATTGTTGTAGACACGGTAAGTGTGAGAGTTTGAGCCATAACCAAGTAGGAAACCTTCATGAGACTTAGGAGCAAATTTAGAACGACGATGCTTATCAAGAATGTAGCACTTTGAGCCGAATACTCGAAAGTATCCAACTTGGGGTTTGTTACCGGTGAGGAGCTCGTATGCCGTCTTGCCGAGTAGCTTGTGAAGATACAAGAGATTTGTTGCATGACAAGCTGTCTCAACCGCTTCTGCCCAAAAGTGCTTTGGCGTCTTGTACTCATCAAGCATCATTCTCGCCATTTCGATGAGCGTCCGGTTCTTCCTCTCAACAACTCCATTTTGTTGAGGTGTGTACGTAGCCGTATTTTCTTTCTTGCACCCTCGCCGCTGTAAGTACATGTACATGCTACGTGCGCGCCTCTACTACGACACGTGCGTGCCTCTACATCCACCAGTATATATGTACGTACACGTTCGCGACCATACTGACAACGCTATGTACGCTTCGACCAGGTGGGTCCCGACTGTCAGGCACTTCCTTGCCTGCGAAGATGTAGCTGGTGGGTCCCAACAGTCAGGGGGGCGAATCATTTTTTTTGCCCAGACGCACTTCCTTGCGTGCGAAGATGTAGCTGGTGGGTCCCAGCAGTCAGGGGGGCGAATCGTTTTTTTTGCCGGGACACACTTCCTTGCGTGCGACGATGTAGCTGGTTGGTCCCAGCAGTCAGGGGGGCGAATCATTTTTTTGCCCGTACACACTTCCTTGCGTGCGAAGGTGCAGCTGTTCGGTCCCAACAATCAGGGGGAAATGTTTTTTTTGGTGAAATACGGTGGCCCGTCCGGTGGGTCCCCTCTGTCAGGTGGAGGAATAATTATTTTTCGTGTAATAAGGAGGCACTTCTTTGCTGCGGCCATGGACTCAGCTGTCAGCCTCTCCACATACGGTCCACGTCCGATGGAAGTCGTTCCTTGACCATGGTGACCACGCCGCGCCGAGAGCACCAGGGCGGTGGACGACGGCGAGGCCTAGGAAGGGGACAACAGGGAGCCGGGGAAGACGCGGCAGTGGAAGCTCGCACGGAGAGGAGTACGAGGGTTCACTGGTTCGGTTGCGGTGTGAGGCTGCCGTCGCCGTAGGGCCTGACCAGCGGTGGGAATAGTAGTGGGCGGTGAGGCCTCCGCGATAGCAGGAGCATGCGGCACGACTGGCGCTGCTTTGGGCGGCTGGAGCAAGAAGACCAGAGGTTGAAGAAGCACTACGGCCGTTGGATGGACATCGTGCGGTCATTGGAGCTAGAATCGTTTATATTGACTAAGTTGACAATGCCCTCCGTCCCCGTCAACTTAGTAGGCCCACAAGTCAGCCTCCCACAAAGGTGGGTCCCAGCTAGCAGGGGGGTATTCATTTTTTTGTGCGTAATAAGGAGGCACTTCCGGTGGGTCCGAGCTGACAGCAGGGGAACATTTTTTCGCGAAATACGGTGGCCCGCTGGGTGGGTCCCAGCAGTCAGGGGCAAACGTTTTTTTCGCGAAATATTGGTGGCCCGTCCGGTGGGTCCCTCCTGTCAGGTGGAGGAATAATTATTTTCCGCGTAATAAGGAGGCACTTCCTTGTGGCTGCCATGGACCCAGCTGTCAGCCTCTTCACGTACAGTATTCTTCCGATGGAATTCGGTTGTTGACCACATTGACCACACCGCGCCGAGAGCACCACGGTGGTGGACGACGGCGAGGCCTAGGAAGGGGACGACGCGAAGCCGGGGAAGACGCGGTAGTGGATGCCCACGCGGAGAGGAGTACGAGGGTTCACTGGTTCGGCCGCGCTGCCGTCGCCGCATAATAACAGGGGGTGTGGGTGAGTGGAGTGGAGGGATGGCCTGGCCAGTGGTGGGAGTAGTATGGAAGCGGTGAGGCCTCCGCGGCAGCACAGCCGGCCACGGGAGGCAGGAGCAGGCGGCACGACCGGCGCTGCTTTGGGCGACTGGAGCAAGAAGACCAGAGGTTGAAGAAGCACTACGGCCGTTGGATGGACATCATACAGTCAGTCGAGCTAGAATCGTGCATATATTGACTAAGTTGACAAAGCCCTCAGGGAAGACCCGACAGTTGTTTCCCACACGGAGGGGAGTACGACTGTACGAGGGTTTACTGGTTCGTCTGCCGTCGCCGGAAAATAACAGTAGGTGTGGACTGTGGGTGAGCAGAGGGATGGCTAGGCCCGCGATGGGAGTACGGTGGGGCGGTGAGGCCTGCGTGGCAGCACAGCCGGCCGTATGGAGGAGGGAGCAGGCAGTCCCGCTGACGCTTGTTTGAGTGGCTGCAGCAGGAAGAGCAGAGGTTGAAGAAGCACGACGGCCGTTGATTGGACATCCAACAGTATACAGGCCATCTGTGGAAAGCCTCAAATCTGTGGAAAACAGCATACAACCCATCTGCCATTATTTCAAATAGTTTACAACCCATTTGCTAATTCTTACGGGTTTTTTTGGAGCCCATATTCTTTTTGTTAGCATTACAGCCCATATTGTGGCCACGGTTAAAAAATTATACAAAATTTTGCATATGTCGGTGCTGTCTGAACTGTTTTTAATCCCGAAATTTCGAGTCACATTCAGACTGATTTTAAAAATAAATGTATATCAATATAAAATCCAATAAATTGTCCACGCATAAAAATCAATGTAATTTAAAATCTCGAGATGAAAAAAGATATTTAAAACTAATTTTGATGTGTTTAAAAATGTACAACTTCTCATTACTGATAGGCCATTTTCTCGGCCAGCGAATGAAGCTCTCCTCGTCTTGAAAGATTTGCAGCCCAACAGGCCTGATAAAGCGACTTACTTGACAAATCACAAAAAACTGGGCTAGCCATTTTCAGAAAGAAAATAAAACTACTGGGCTGGTCTGTGGTAAACATAAAAGAAAAGGTTGTCTAAACAAGCCAGAGTGTCCCGCACAGCCCAGTTGACACCCTGCTTCCGTCTCAAAAACAAATTAGATAAATGTCACTCCAATTATGGGGATTCATAAAAATGCCACTGCAATTTCCAAACTTTGAAAAATGCCACTTCAATTTTTGCAAACTTTGAAAAATGCCACTGCAGTTTGCAAACTTTGAAAAACGCCACTCCGGACTTCGAAAAATGCCACTAGAAATGGCATGAAATGGCATTTTTCAAAGTTTGGAAATTGCAGTGGCATTTCTCGGAGGCATTTATCAAATTAACCCAAAACAAAAATAAATGGGCGAGCTGCTGGGTCCCTGGTGTCAGCCGCTCGTTGTGCAATTCTCTCGTTTATTGACTACATTGACAATGGCATGGGACCCAGATGTCAGAAATCCACTAGGAGGAGCCATTTTTATTGGCTTGAAATAAGGAGGCACTTGCTTGCATACTGCCATGACCTTGGCGTGTCCCTGCTGTCATCCTCTCCACGTACAATCATCTCCTGATTGTGTACGCGTCAACTTGCTAGGCCCACAAGTCAGCCTCTAAACCCGTGGAGGACAAATACAACCCATTTAAAAAAATAACAGCCCATTCCATACGTTCAAACGAAAAGTTCAACATTCAGAGCAAAGTAATAGGTCTGTACCACATATAGAGTACTGAACTTCCACGTTGACAACCATCATAGCCAAGTTAACTATCTACTCCCACTAGACAAGTACTAACTTACTCTTAGCTAACTAGACGATGCCGGCCGCCATCTGTGGTACACGCTAAACGCCGGCACCGGCGTCCTGCGCCTCGCCTCGGACTTGCCAGAGGTACGATACGGCGTGTTGCTCACGCGCGTTGGCCCTTTCAATGCCAGCGTGGTCCACCGAAGCTTCGGCTTCCAAGCGGGAAACCCACTTGACGAGCTGGTAGTAAAAATTGGCGTCGCGAACGCGTGCGTGCCCGACAGCCTCCAGGGCTATTTGCCGGGCACCAGCCTCCAGGGCTATTTGCCGGGCACCAGCCTCCATGTAGTCGGCCGAGTTGCAGGCGCTCTGCTTGCGACTTAGAGCGTCGGTGCGCTGCTGCTCCATGTCCCGCTGGCGGTGCAAATCGGCGATACACTGCTCCTCCGCCAGGCAGTCACGCTCCAACAACTCCTGCTCCTCCGCCATGCGGTTGTTGGGTAACGTTGCAGAAAACAAAAATTTTCCTACTCGTTTCACCAAGATCATCTAGGAGTTCATCTAGCAACGAGTCATTGGATGCATCTACGTACCTTGTAGATCGCGAGCGGAAGCGTTCAAAGAACGGGGATGATGTAGTCGAACACGACGTGATTCGAATCACCGGAGATCCTAGCACCGAACAGACGGCACCTCCGCGTTCAACACACGTACGGAACAGCCACGTCTCCTCCTTCTTGATCCAGCAAGGGAGGGAGGAGAGGTTGAGGGAGATGGCACCAGCAGCAGCACGACGGCGTGGTGTTGATGGAGTTGCAGTACTCCGGCAGAGCTTCGCTAAGCAATAAGGAGATGGAGGAGGTGTTGGGGAGGGAGAAGGAGGCAACCAAAGGCCAAGGACTCAAGGTATGAAGTCCCTCCTCTCCCCCACTATATATAGGGGTGCCAAGGGGGGGTGGCCGGCCCTAGGAGATCCAATCTCCTAGGGGGTGCGGCGGACAAGGGGGGTTTCCCTCCCCCCAAAGGCACCTAGGAGGTGCCTTACCCTCCTAGGACTCTTGCCCCCTTGAACCCTAGGCGCATGGGCCTATGTGGGGCTGGTGCCCTTGGCCCAAGCAGGCCAAGGCGCACCCCCTACAGCCCATGTGGCCCCCGGGGATGGGTGGCCCCACCCGGTGGGCCCCCGGGACCCCTCCGGTGGTCCCGGTACAATACCGATAACCCCGAAACTTGTCCCGATGCCCGAAACAGGACTTTCCATATATAAATCTTTACCTCCGGACCATTCCGGAACTCCTCGTGACGTCCGGGATCTCATCCGGGACTCCGAACAACATTCGGGTTACTGCATATACATATCCCTACAACCCTAGCGTAACTGAACCTTAAGTGTGTAGACCCTACGGGTTCGGGAGACATGTAGACATGACCGAGATCGCTCTCTGGTCAATAACCAACAGCGGGATCTGGATACCCATGTTGGCTCCCACATGCTCCACGATGATCTCATCGGATGAACCACGATGTCGAGGATTTAATCAACCCCGTATGCAATTCCCTTTGTCAATCGATATGTTACTTGCCCGAGATTCGATCGTCGGTATCCCAATACCTCGTTCAATCTTGTTACCGGCAAGTCACTTTACTCGTACCGTAATGCATGATCCCGTGACCAAACACTTGGTCACTTTGAGCTCATTATGATGATGCATTACTGAGTGGGCCCAGTGATATCTCTCCGTCATACGGAGTGACAAATCTCAGTCTCGATCCATATAAAACAATAGATACTTTCGGAGATACCTGTAGTGCACCTTTATAGTCACCCAGTTACGTTGTGACGTTTGATACACCCAAAGCACTCCTACGGCATCCAGGAGTTATACGATCTCATGGTCGAAGGAAGAGATACTTTGACATTGCAAAAACTCTAGCAAACGAACTATACGATCTTGTGCTATGTTTAGGATTGGGTCTTGTCCATCACATCATTATCCTAATGATGTGATCCCGTTATCAATGACATCCAATGTCCATAGCCAGGAAACCATGACTATCTATTGATCAACGAGCTAGTCAACTAGAGGCTTACTAGGGACATGTTGGTGTCTGTTATTCACACATGTATTACGATTTCCGGATAACACAATTATAGCATGAATAAAGACAATTATCATGAACAAAGAAATATAATAATAATGCTTTTATTATTGCCTCTAGGGCATATTTCCAACAGTCTCCCACTTGCACTAGAGTCAATAATCTAGTTACATTGTGATGAATCGAACACCCATGGAATTCTGGTGTTGATCATGTTTTGCTCTTGGGAGAGGTTTAGTCAACGGATCTGCTACATTCAGGTCCGTATGTACTTTACAAATCTCTATGTCTCCATCTTGAACATTTTCACGGATGGAGTTGAAGCGACGCTTGATGTGCCTTGTCTTCTTGTGAAACCTAGGCTCCTTGGCAAGTGCAATAGCTCCAGTGTTGTCACAGAAGAGCTTGATCGGCCCCGACGCATTGGGTATGACTCCTAGGTCGGTGATGAACTCCTTCACCCGTATTGCTTCATGTGCTGCCTCCGAGGCTGCCATGTACTCCGCTTCACATGTAGATCCCGCCACGACGCTCTGCTTGCAACTACACCAGCTTACTGCCCCACCATTCAAAATATACACGTATCCGGTTTGTGACTTAGAGTCATCCAGATCTGTGTCGAAGCTAGCGTCGACGTAACCTTTTACGACGAGCTCTTCGTCACCTCCATAAACGAGAAACATTTCCTTAGTCCTTTTCAGGTACTTCAGGATATTCTTGACCGCTGTCCAGTGTTCCTTGCCGGGATTACTTTGGTACCTTCCTACCAAACTTACGGCAAGGTTTACATCAGGTCTGGTACACAGCATGGCATACATAATAGAACCTATGGCTGAGGCATAGGGGATGACACTCATCTCTTCTATCTCTGCTGCCGTGGTCGGACATTGAGCTGAGCTCAATTTCACACCTTGCAAAACAGGCAAGAACCCTTTCTTGGACTGATCCATTTTGAACTTCTTCAAAATCTTATCAAGATATGTGCTTTGTGAAATACCTATGAGGCGTCTTGATCTATCCCTATAGATCTTGATGCCTAATATATAAGCAGCTTCTCCAAGGTCCTTCATTGAAAAACTCTTATTCAAGTAGGCCTTAATGCTGTCCAAAAGTTCTATATCATTTCCCATCAAAAGTATGTCATCTACATATAGTATGAGAAATGCTATAGAGCTCCCACTCACTTTCTTGTAAACACAGGCTTCTCCATAAGTCTGTGTAAACCCAAACGCTTTGATCATCTCATCAAAACGAATGTTCCAACTCCGAGATGCTTGCACCAGCCCATAAATCGAGCGTTGGAGCTTGCACACCTTGTCAGCATTTTTAGGATCGACAAAACCTTCCGGCTGCATCATATACAATTCTTCCTTAAGGAAACCATTAAGGAATGCCGTTTTGACATCCATTTGCCAAATTTCATAATCATAAAATGCGGCAATTGCTAACATGATTCGGACGGACTTCAGCTTCGCTACCGGTGAGAAAGTATCATCATAGTCAATCCCTTGAACTTGTCGATAACCCTTAGCGACAAGCCGAGCTTTATAGATGGTCACATTACCATCCGCGTCTGTCTTCTTCTTAAAGATCCATTTATTTTCTATGGCTCGCCGTTCTACGGGCAAGTCAGTCAAAGTCCATACTTCGTTTTCATACATGGATCCTATCTCGGATTTCATGGCTTCTAGCCATTTGTCGGAATCCGGACCCGCCATCGCTTCTTCATAGTTCAAAGGTTCACCGTTGTCTAACAACATGATTTCCAAGACAGGGTTGCCGTACCACTCTGGTGCGGAACGTGTCCTCGTGGACCTTTGAATTTCAGTAGGAGCTTGATCAGAAGTATCTTGATCATTATCATTAACTTCCTCTCTAGTCGGTGCAGGCACCTCAGGAACATTTTCTTGAGTTGCGCCATTTTCCGGTTCAAGAGGTAATACTTCATCAAGCTCTACTTTCCTCCCACTTACTTCTTTCGAGAGAAACTCTTTCTCCAGAAAGGACCCATTCTTGGCAACAAAGATCTTGCCTTCGGATCTGAGGTAGAAGATATACCCAACAGTTTCTTTAGGGTATCCTATGAAGACGCATTTTTCCGATTTGGGTTCGAGCTTTTCAGGTTGAAGTTTCCTGACATAAGCATCGCATCCCCAAACTTTTAGAAATGACAGCTTAGGTTTCTTCCCAAACCATAATTCATACGGTGTCGTCTCAACGGATTTCGACGGGGCCCTATTTAAAGTGAATGCGGCAGTCTCTAAAGCATAGCCCCAAAAAGATAGTGGTAAATCGGCAAGAGATATCATAGATCGCACCATATCTAATAGAGTGCGATTACGACGTTCGGACACACCATTACGCTGAGGTGTTCCAGGCGGCGTGAGTTGTGAAACTATTCCACATTTTCTTAAGTGTGTACCAAACTCGTGACTCAAGTATTCTCCTCCACGATCTGATCGTAGAAACTTGATTTTCCTGTCACGTTGATTCTCAACTTCACTCTGAAATTCCTTGAACTTTTCAAAGGTCTCAGACTTGTGTTTCATTAAGTAGACATACCCATATCTACTCAAGTCATCAGTGAGGGTGAGAACATAACGATAGCCACCGCGAGCCTCAACACTCATTGGACCGCACACATCAGTATGTATGATTTCCAATAAGTTGGTTGCTCTCTCCATTGTTCCTGAGAATGGAGTCTTGGTCATTTTACCCATGAGGCATGGTTCGCACGTGTCAAATGATTCGTAATCAAGAGACTCTAAAAGTCCATCAGCATGGAGCTTCTTCATGCGTTTGACACCTATGTGACCGAGGCGGCAGTGCCACAAGTATGTGGGACTATCACTATCAATGTTACATCTTTTGGTACTTACACTATGAATATGTGTAGCATTACGCTCGAGATTCATAAAGAATAAACCATTCACCATCGGAGCATGACCATAAAACATATCTCTCATATAAATAGAACAACCATTATTCTTGGATTTAAATGAGTAGCCATCTCGAATTAAACGAGATCCTGATACAATGTTCATGCTCAAACTTGGCACAAAATAATAATTATTGAGGTTCAAAACTAATCCCGTAGGTAAATGTAGAGGTAGCGTGCCGACGGCGATCACATCGACCTTGGAACCATTCCCGACGCGCATCGTCACCTCGTCCTTCGCCAGTCTCCGTTTATTCCGCAGCTCCTGTTGTGTGTTACAAATATGAGCAACGGCACCGGTATCAAATACCCAGGAGTTACTACGATTACTGGTAAGGTACACATCAATTACATGTATATCAAATATACCTTTGGTTTTGCCGGCCTTCTTGTCTGCTAAGTATTTGGGGCAGTTCCGCTTCCAGTGACCACTTTCCTTGCAATAAAAACACTCAGTCTCGGGCTTGGGTCCATTCTTTGGCTTCTTCCCGGCAGCTTGCTTGCTGGGCGCGGCAACTACCTTGCCGTCCTTCTTGAAGTTCTTTTTACCCTTGCCCTTCTTGAACTTAGTGGTTTTATTGATCATCAGCACTTGATGTTCCTTTCTGACTTCTACCTCTGCTGATTTCAGCATAGCAAATACTTCAGGAATGGTCTTTTCCATCCCCTGCATATTGAAGTTCATCACAAAGCTCTTGTAGCTTGGTGGAAGCGACTGGAGGATTCTGTCAATGACCGCATCATCCGGGAGATTAACTCCCAGCTGAGTCAAGCGGTTATGCAACCCAGACATAGTGAGTATGTGCTCACTGACAGAACTGTTTTCCTCCATCTTACAGCTGAAGAATTTGTCGGAGACTTCATATCTCTCGACCCGGGCATGAGCTTGGAAAACCATTTTCAGCTCTTCGAACATCTCATATGCTCCATGTCTCTCAAAACGCTTTTGGAGCCCCGGCTCTAGGCTGTAAAGCATGCCGCACTGAACGAGGGAGTAGTCATCGGAACGTGCCTGCCAAGCGTTCATAACGTCTTGTTCCGCAGGGAGAACGGGTGCATCACCAAGCGGTGCTTGTAGGACATAATCTTTCTTGGCAGCTATGAGGATGATCCTCAGGTTCCGGACCCAGTCCGTATAGTTGCTGCCATCGTCTTTCAGCTTGGTTTTCTCTAGGAACGCGTTGAAGTTGAGGACTACGTTGGCCATTTGATCTACAAGACATATTGTAAAATTTTTAGACTAAGTTCATGATAATTAAGTTCATCTAATCAAATTATAATGAACTCCCACTCAGATTTGACATCCCTTTGGTCATCTAAGTGTTACACGATCCGAGTCGACTAGGCCGTGTCCGATCATCACGTGAGACGGACTAGTCATCGTCGGTGAACATTCTCATGTAGATCGTATCTTCCATACGACTCGTGTTCGACCTTTCGGTCTCCGTGTTCCGAGGCCATGTCTGTACATGCTAGGCTCGTCAAGTTAACCCTAAGTGTTTTCGCTGTGTAAAACTGTCTTACACCCGTTGTATGTGAACGTAAGAATCTATCACACCCGATCATCACGTGGTGCTTCGAAACGACGAACTGTAGCAACGGTGCACAGTTAGGGGAGAACACTTCTTGAAATTTTTTGTAAGGGATCATCTTATTTACTACCGTCGTTCTAAGTAAACAAGATGCATAAAACATAATAAACATCGCATGCAATTATATAAAGTAGTGACATGATATGGCCAATATCATATAGCTCCTTTGATCTTCATCTTCGGGGCTCCATGATCATCTTGTCACCGGCACGACACCATGATCTCCATCATCGTGTCTTCATGAAGTTGTCACGCCAACGACTACTTCTACTTCTATGACTAACGCGTTTAGTAATAAAGTAAAGTAGTTTACATGGCGTTCTTTAATGACACGCAGGTCATAAAAAATAAAGACAACTCCTATGGCTCCTGCCGGTTGTCATACTCATCGACATGCAAGTCGTGATTCCTATTACAATAGCATGAACATCTCATACATGACATATAGATCATTCATCATTCATCACAACTTTGGCCATATCATATCACAAAGCACTTGCTGCAAAAACAAGTTAGACGTCCTCTAATTGTTGTTTGCAAGTTTTACGTGGCTGAAGTAGGGTTCTAGCAAGAACGTTTTCTTACCTACGTGAAACCACAACGTGATTTGTCAACTTCTATTTACCCTTCATAAGGACCCTTTTCATCGAATCCGCTTCAACTAAAGTAGGAGAGACAGACACCCGCCAGCCACCTTATGCAACTTGTGCATGTTAGTCGGTGGAACCGGTCTCACGTAAGCGTACGTGTAAGGTTGGTCCGGGCCGCTTCATCCCACAATACCGCTGAAGCAAGATAAGACTAGTAGCGGCAAGAAAGTTGACAAATCTACGCCCACAACCAATTGTGTTCTACTCGTGCAAGAAGAACTACGCATAGACCTAGCTCATGATGCCACTGTTGGGTAACGTTGCAGAAAACAAAAATTTTCCTACTCGTTTCACTAAGATCATCTAGGAGTTCATCTAGCAACGAGTCATTGGATGCATCTACGTACCTTGTAGATCGCGAGCGGAAGCGTTCAAAGAACGGGGATGATGTAGTCGAACACGACGTGATTCGAATCACCGGAGATCCTAGCACCGAACGGACGGCACCTCCGCGTTCAACACACGTACGGAACAGCCACGTCTCCTCCTTCTTGATCCAGCAAGGGAGGGAGGAGAGGTTGAGGGAGATGGCACCAGCAGCAGCACGACGGCGTGGTGTTGATGGAGCTGCAGTACTCCGGCAGAGCTTCGCTAAGCAATAAGGAGATGGAGGAGGTGTTGGGGAGGGAGAAGGAGGCAACCAAAGGCCAAGGACTCAAGGTATGAAGTCCCTCCTCTCCCCCACTATATATAGGGGTGCCAAGGGGGGGTGGCCGGCCCTAGGAGATCCAATCTCCTAGGGGGTGCGGCGGCCAAGGGGGGTTTCCCTCCCCCCAAAGGCACCTAGGAGGTGCCTTACCCTCCTAGGACTCTTGCCCCCTTGAACCCTAGGCGCATGGGCCTATGTGGGGCTGGTGCCCTTGGCCCAAGTAGGCCAAGGCGCACCCCCTACAGCCCATGTGGCCCCCGGGGATGGGTGGCCCCACCCGGTGGGCTCCCGGGACCCCTCCGGTGGTCCCGGTACAATACCGATAACCCCGAAACTTGTCCCGATGCCCGAAACAGGACTTTCCATATATAAATCTTTACCTCCGGACCATTCCGGAACTCCTCGTGACGTCCGGGATCTCATCCGGGACTCCGAACAACATTCGGGTTACTGCATATACATATCCCTACAACCCTAGCGTAACTGAACCTTAAGTGTGTAGACCCTACGGGTTCGGGAGACATGTAGACATGACCGAGATCGCTCTCCGGTCAATAACCAACAGCGGGATCTGGATACCCATGTTGGCTCCCACATGCTCCACGATGATCTCATCGGATGAACCACGATGTCGAGGATTTAATCAACCCCGTATGCAATTCCCTTTGTCAATCGATATGTTACTTGCCCGAGATTCGATCGTCGGTATCCCAATACCTCGTTCAATCTTGTTACCGGCAAGTCACTTTACTCGTACCGTAATGCATGATCCCGTGACCAAACACTTGGTCACTTTGAGCTCATTATGATGATGCATTACTGAGTGGGCCCAGTGATATCTCTCCGTCATACGGAGTGACAAATCCCAGTCTCGATCCATATAAAAAAATAGATACTTTCGGAGATACCTGTAGTGCACCTTTATAGTCACCCAGTTACGTTGTGACGTTTGATACACCCAAAGCACTCCTACGGCATCCAGGAGTTATACGATCTCATGGTCGAAGGAAGAGATACTTTGACATTGCAAAAACTCTAGCAAACGAACTATACGATCTTGTGCTATGTTTAGGATTGGGTCTTGTCCATCACATCATTATCCTAATGATGTGATCCCGTTATCAATGACATCCAATGTCCATAGCCAGGAAACCATGACTATCTATTGATCAACGAGCTAGTCAACTAGAGGCTTACTAGGGACATGTTGGTGTCTGTTATTCACACATGTATTACGATTTCCGGATAACACAATTATAGCATGAATAAAGACAATTATCATGAACAAAGAAATATAATAATAATGCTTTTATTATTGCCTCTAGGGCATATTTCCAACAGTCTCCCACTTGCACTAGAGTCAATAATCTAGTTACATTGTGATGAATCGAACACCCATGGAATTCTGGTGTTGATCATGTTTTGCTCTTGGGAGAGGTTTAGTCAACGGATCTGCTACATTCAGGTCCGTATGTACTTTACAAATCTCTATGTCTCCATCTTGAACATTTTCACGGATGGAGTTGAAGCGACGCTTGATGTGCCTTGTCTTCTTGTGAAACCTAGGCTCCTTGGCAAGTGCAATAGCTCCAGTGTTGTCACAGAAGAGCTTGATCGGCCCCGACGCATTGGGTATGACTCCTAGGTCGGTGATGAACTCCTTCACCCGTATTGCTTCATGTGCTGCCTCCGAGGCTGCCATGTACTCCGCTTCACATGTAGATCCCGCCACGACGCTCTGCTTGCAACTACACCAGCTTACTGCCCCACCATTCAAAATATACACGTATCCGGTTTGTGACTTAGAGTCATCCAGATCTGTGTCGAAGCTAGCGTCGACGTAACCTTTTACGACGAGCTCTTCGTCACCTCCATAAACGAGAAACATTTCCTTAGTCCTTTTCAGGTACTTCAGGATATTCTTGACCGCTGTCCAGTGTTCCTTGCCGGGATTACTTTGGTACCTTCCTACCAAACTTACGGCAAGGTTTACATCAGGTCTGGTACACAGCATGGCATACATAATAGAACCTATGGCTGAGGCATAGGGGATGACACTCATCTCTTCTATCTCTGCTGCCGTGGTCGGACATTGAGCTGAGCTCAATTTCACACCTTGCAAAACAGGCAAGAACCCTTTCTTGGACTGATCCATTTTGAACTTCTTCAAAATCTTATCAAGATATGTGCTTTGTGAAATACCTATGAGGCGTCTTGATCTATCCCTATAGATCTTGATGCCTAATATATAAGCAGCTTCTCCAAGGTCCTTCATTGAAAAACTCTTATTCAAGTAGGCCTTAATGCTGTCCAAAAGTTCTATATCATTTCCCATCAAAAGTATGTCATCTACATATAGTATGAGAAATGCTATAGAGCTCCCACTCACTTTCTTGTAAACACAGGCTTCTCCATAAGTCTGTGTAAACCCAAACGCTTTGATCATCTCATCAAAACGAATGTTCCAACTCCGAGATGCTTGCACCAGCCCATAAATCGAGCGTTGGAGCTTGCACACCTTGTCAGCATTTTTAGGATCGACAAAACCTTCCGGCTGCATCATATACAATTCTTCCTTAAGGAAACCATTAAGGAATGCCGTTTTGACGTCCATTTGCCAAATTTCATAATCATAAAATGCGGCAATTGCTAACATGATTCGGACGGACTTCAGCTTCGCTACCGGTGAGAAAGTATCATCATAGTCAATCCCTTGAACTTGTCGATAACCCTTAGCGACAAGCCGAGCTTTATAGATGGTCACATTACCATCCGCGTCTGTCTTCTTCTTAAAGATCCATTTATTTTCTATGGCTCGCCGTTCTACGGGCAAGTCAGTCAAAGTCCATACTTCGTTTTCATACATGGATCCTATCTCGGATTTCATGGCTTCTAGCCATTTGTCGGAATCCGGACCCGCCATCGCTTCTTCATAGTTCGAAGGTTCACCGTTGTCTAACAACATGATTTCCAAGACAGGGTTGCCGTACCACTCTGGTGCGGAACGTGTCCTCGTGGACCTTTGAATTTCAGTAGGAGCTTGATCAGAAGTATCTTGATCATTATCATTAACTTCCTCTCTAGTCGGTGCAGGCACCTCAGGAACATTTTCTTGAGTTGCGCCATTTTCCGGTTCAAGAGGTAATACTTCATCAAGCTCTACTTTCCTCCCACTTACTTCTTTCGAGAGAAACTCTTTCTCCAGAAAGGACCCATTCTTGGCAACAAAGATCTTGCCTTCGGATCTGAGGTAGAAGATATACCCAACAGTTTCTTTAGGGTATCCTATGAAGACGCATTTTTCCGACATGTAAGACCATTGAAGGTATTATTCAAATAAACAGAGTAACCATTATTCTCCTTAAATGAATAACCGTATTGCGATAGACGTAATCCAATCATGTCTATGCTCAACGCAAACACCAAATAACAATTATTTAGGTTTAACACCAATCTCTTTGGTAGAGGGAGCGTGCGATGCTTGATCATATCAAGCTTGGAAAAACTTCCAACACATATCGTCAGCTCACCTTTAGCTAGTCTCCGTTTATTCCGTAGCTTTTATTTCGAGTTACTAACACTTAGCAACCGAACCGGTATCTAATACCCTGGTGCTACTAGGAGTACTAGCAAAGTACACATTAACACAATGTATATCCAATATACTTCTATCGACCAGCCTTCTTATCTACCAAGTATCTAGGGTAATTCTGCTCTAGTGGTTGTTCCCCTTATTACAGAAGCACTTAGTCTCGGGTTTGGGTTTTACCTTGGATTTCTTCACTAGAGCAGCAGCTGATTTGCCGTTTCATGAAGTATCCCTTCTTGCCCTTGCCCTTCTTGAAACTAGTGGTTTCACCAACCATCAACAATTGATGCTCCTTCTTGATTTCTACTTTCGCGGTGTCAAACATCGCGAATACCTCAAGGATCATCATATCTATCCCTGATATGTTATAGTTCATCACGAAGCTCTAACAGCTTGGTGGCAATGACTTTGGAGAACCATCACTGTCTTATCTGGAAGATCAACTCCCACTCGATTCAAATGATTGTTGTACTCAGACAATCTGAGCACAAGCTCAACAATTGAGCTTTTCTCCTTAGTTTGCAGGTTAAGAAAGTCATCGGAGGTCTTATACCTCTTGACATGGGCACGAGCCTGAAATCCCAATTTCAGCCCTCAAAACATCTCATATGTTTCGCGATGTTTCAAAAACGTCTTTGGTGCCTCAACTCTAAACCGTTTAACCGAACTATCACGTAGTTATCAAAACGTGTATGTCAGATGTTCGCAACAACCACAGACAACGTTCGAGGTTCAGCACACTGAGCAGTGCACTAAGGACATAAGCCTTCTATGAAGCAATGAGGACAATCCTCAGTTTACGGACCTAGTCCGCATAATTGCTACTATCAACTTTCAACTAATTTTTCTCTAGGAACATATCTAAACAGCAGAACTATAGCGTGAGCTACGACATAATTTGCAAAATCCTTTTGACTATGTTCAGGATAATTAAGTTCATCTTATGAACTCCCACTCAGATAGACATCCCTCTAGTCATCTAAGTGATTACATGATCCGAGTCAAACTAGGCCGTGTCCGATCATCACGTGAGACGGACTAGTCATCATCGGTGAACATCTTCATGTTGATCGTATCTTCTATACGACTCATGCTCGACCTTTCGGTCTCCGTGTTCCGAGGCCATGTCTGTACATGCTAGGCTCGTCAAGTCAACCTAAGTGTTTGCATGTGTTCCGAGGCCATGTCTGTACATGCTAGGATCGTCAACACCCGTTGTATTTGAACGTCTGAATAAAACACCCGATCATCACGTGATGTTTTGAAACAGCGAACTGTCGCAACGGTGCACAGTTAGGGGAGAACACTTCTTGAAATTATGGTAAGGGATCATCTTATTTACTACCGTCGTACTAAGCAAACAAGATGTATAAACATGATAAACATCACATGCAATCAAATAGTGACATGATATGGCCATCATCACTTTGCTCCTTTTGATCTCCATCTTCGGGGCTCCATGATCATCATCGTCACCGGCATGACACCATGATCTCCATCATCATGATCTCCATCATCGTGTCTTCATGAAGTTGCCTCGCCAACTATTACTTCTACTACTATGGCTAACGGTTAGCAATAAAGTAAAGTAATTACATGACGTTTAAGTTGACACGCAGGTCACAAATAAATAAAGACAACTCCTATGGCTCCTGCCGGTTGTCATACTCATCGACATGCAAGTCGTGATTCCTATTACAAGAACATGATCAATCTCATACATCACATATATCATTCATCACATCCTTTGGCCATATCACATCACATAGCATACCCTGCAAAAACAAGTTAGACGTCCTCTAATTGTTGTTTGCATGTTTTACGTGGCTGCTATGGGTTTCTAGCAAGAACGTTTCTTACCTACACATGAACCACAACGTGATATGCCAATTGCTATTTACCCTTCATAAGGACCCTTTTCATCGAATCCGATCCGACTAAAGTGGGAGAGACAGACACCCGCCAGCCACCTTATGCAACTAGTGCATGTTTGTCGGTGGAACCGGTCTCACGTAAGCGTACGTGTAAGGTTGGTCCGGGCCGCTTCATCCCACGATGCCGCCGAATCAAGATAAGACTAGTAACGGCAAGCATATTGAACAATATCGACGCCCACAACTACTTTGTGTTCTACTCGTGCAAAGAATCTACGCAATAGACCTAGCTCATGATGCCACTGTTGGGGAACGTAGCAGAAATTCAAAATTTTTCCTACGAATCACCAAGATCTATCTATGGAGAGACCAGCAACGAGTAGAAAGAGAGTGCATCTACATACCCTTGTAGATCGCTAATAGGAAGCGTTCAAGTGAACGGGGTTGATGGAGTCGTACTCGTCGTGATTCAGATCACCGATGATCCTAGTGCCGAACGGACGGCACCTCCGCGTTCAACACACGTACAGCTCGACGATGTCTCCCACGCCTTGATCCAGCAAGGAGAGAGGGAGAGGTTGAGGAAGACCCCATCCAGCAGCAGCACAACGGCGTGGTGGTGATGGCGGAGCGTGGCTATCCTGCAGGGCTTCGCCGAGCACCTACGGGAGAGGAGATGTGTCACGGGAGGGAGAGGGAGGCAACCAAAGGCCTTAGGTATGATTGCTCCTCCTTTTCCCCACTATATATAGGGCCAAGGGAGAGGGGAGGGCGCAGCCTTGCCCCCTCCTCCAAGGAAGGGGTGCGGCTAAGGATGGGGAGGAGTCCATCCTCCCCAAGGCACCTCGGAGGTGCCTTCCCCCTTTAGGACTCTCCCCTTTTTCTCTTATCTTGGCGCATGGGCCTCTAGGGGCTGGTGCCCTTGGCCCATGTAGGCCAAGGCGCACCCCCTACAGCCCATGTGGCCCCCCGGGGCAGGTGGCCCCACCCGGTGGGCCCCCGGGACCCTTCCGGTGGTCCCGGTACAATACCGATGACCCCGAAACTTGTCCCGATGGCCGAAACAGGACTTCCTATATATAAATCTTTACCTCCGGACCATTCCGGAACTCCTCGTGACGTCCGGGATCTCATCCGGGACTCCGAACAACATTCGGTAACCACATACAAACTTCCTTTATAACCCTAGCGTCATCGAACCTTAAGTGTGTAGACCCTACGGGTTTGGGAGACATGTAGTCATGACCGAGATGTTCTCCGGTCAATAACCAACAGCGGGATCTGGATACCCATGTTGGCTCCCACATGTTCCACGATGATCTCATCGGATGAACCACGATGTCAAGGACTCAATCAATCCCGTATACAATTCCCTTTGTCTAGCGGTATGGTACTTGCCCGAGATTCGATCGTCGGTATATCGATACCTTGTTCAATCTCGTTACCGGCAAGTCTCTTTACTCGTTCCGTAACACATCATCCCGTGATCAACCCCTTGGTCACATTGTGCACATTATGATGATGTCCTACCGAGTGGGCCCAGAGATACCTCTCCGTTTACACGGAGTGACAAAAATCCCAATCTCGATTCGTGCCAACCCAACAGACACTTTCAGAGATACCCGTAGTGTACCTTTATAGCCACCCAGTTACGTTGTGACGTTTGGCACACCCAAAGCACTCCTACGGTATCCGGGAGTTGCACAATCTCATGGTCTAAGGAAATGATACTTGACATTAGAAAAGCTTTAGCATACGAACTACATGATCTTGTGCTAGGCTTAGGATTGGGTCTTGTCCATCACATCATTCTCCTAATGATGTGATCCCGTTATCAACGACATCCAATGTCCATGGTCAGGAAACGGTAACCATCTATTGATCAACGAGCTAGTCAACTAGAGGCTTACTAGGGACATGGTGTTGTCTATGTATCCACACATGTATCTGAGTTTCCTATCAATACAATTCTAGCATGGATAATAAACGATTATCATGAACAAGGAAATATAATAATAATCAATTTATTATTGCCTCTAGGGCATATTTCCAACAGTCTCCCACTTGCACTAGAGTCAATAATCTAGTTCACATCGATATGTGATTAACACTCAAGGTCACATCCCCATGTGACTAACACCCAAAGAATTTACTAGAGTCAATAATCTAGTTCACATTTACCATGTGATTAACACTCGATGAGTTCTGGGTTTGATCATGTTATGCTTGTGAGAGAGGTTATAGTCAACGGGTCTGAACCTTTCAGATCCGTGTGTGCTTTACAAATCTCTATGTCATCTCCTAGATGCAGCTACCACGTTCTATTTGGAGCTATTCCAAACAACTGTTCTACTTAGAGCTATTCTAAATTGTTGCTCCATTATACATATCCGGTATCTCTACTCAGAGCTATCCGGATAGGTGTTAAGCTTGCATCGACGTAACCCTTTACGACGAACTCTTTTACCACCTCCATAATTGAGAAAATTCCTTAATCCACTAGTTACTAAGGATAACTTTGACCGCTGTCCTGTGATCCATTCTTGGATCACTCTTGTACCCCTTGACTGACTCATGGCAAGGCACACTTCAGGTGCGGTACACAGCATAGCATACTGAAGAGCCTACGTCTTAAGCATAGGGGACGACCTTCGTCCTTTCTCTCTATTCTGCCGTGGTCGAGCTTTAAGTCTTAACTTCGTACCTTACAACTCAGGCAAGAACTCCTTCTTTGACTGGTCCATCTTGAACACCTTCAAGATCATGTCAAGGTATGTGCTCATTTGAAAGTACTATTAAGCGTTTTGATCTATCCTTATAGATCTTGATGCTCAATGTTCAAGTAGCTTAATCCAGGTTTTACATTGAAAACACTTTCCAAATAACCCTATATGCTTTCCAGAAATTCTACGTCATTTCTGATCATCAATATGTCAATAACATATACTCATCAGAAATTCTATAGTGCTCCCACTCACTTCTTTGGAAATACAAGTTTCTCATAAACTTTGTATACACCCAAAATCTTTGATCATCATCAAAGCATACATTCCAACTCCGAGATGCTCACTCCAGTCCTTAGAAGGATTGCTGGAGCTTTGCATACTTATTAGCATCTTTCAGGATTGACAAAACCTTCCGGTTGTATCACATACAACCTTTCCTCAAGAATCGTCGAGGAAACAATGTTTTGACATCCTATCTGCAAGATTTCATAAATAATGCAGTAATTGCTAATATAATTCCAACAGACTCTTAGCATTGCTACGAGTGAGAAAATCTATCCGTAGTCAACTCCTTGAACTTGTCGGAAAAACATCTTAACGACAAGTCGAGCTTTCTCAATGGTGACACTTACCATCATTGTCTGTCTTCCTTTCAAAATCCATATGTACCTAACAGCCTTACGACCATCAAGTAGTTCTTCCAAAGTCTACACTTTGTTTTCATACATGGATCCTCTCTCGGGTTTTTTTTTATGGCCTTGAGCCATTTATCGGAATCCGGGCCCACCATCGCTTCTCCATAGCTCGTAGGTTCATTGTTGTCTTAGCAACATGACTTCCAAGACAGGATTACGTACCACTCTGAAGTAGTACGCATCCTTGTCATCCTACGAGGTTCGGTAGTGACTTGATCCGAAACTTCATGATCACTATCATAAGCTTCCACTTCAATTGGTGTAGGTGCCACAGGAACAACTTCCTGTGCCCTGCTACACACTTGTTGAAGTGATGGTTCAATAACCTCATCAAGTCTCCACCATCCTCCCACTCAATTCTTTCGAGAGAAACCTTTCCTCGAGAAAGGACCCAATTCTAGAAACAATTCATATTGCTTTCGGATCTGAATTAGGAGGTATACCCAACTATTTTTGGGTGTCCTATGAAGATGTACTTTATCCGCTTTGGGTTCGAGCTTAATCCTAAAACTTTTTCACATAAGCGTCGCAGCCCCAAACCTTTAAGAAACGACAACTTAGGTTTCTCTAAACCATAATTCATACGGTGTCATCTCATCGGAATTATGTGGTGCCCTATTTAAAGTGAATGTGGTTGTCTCTAATGCCTAACCCATGAACGATAGTGGTAACTCGATAAGAGACATCATGGTATGCACCATATCCAATAGGGTGCAACTATGATGTTTGGACACACCATCACACTATGGTGTTCCAGGCTGTATCAGTTGTGAAACAATTTCCACAATGTCTTAATTATGTGCCAAACTCGTGATTCAGATATTCATCTCTATGATCATATCATAGATCTTTTATCCTCTTGTCACAACGATCTTTCAACTTCACACTGAAATTACTTGAACCTTTCAATAATTCAGACTCATGATTCATCAAGTAAATGTACTCAACATCCACTCAAATTATCTGTGAAGTAAGAACATAACAATATCCACTACATGCCTCAGCACTCATTGGACTGTACACATCAAAATGTATTACTTCCAACAAGTTGCTATCTTGTTCCATCTTACTGAAAACGAGGCTTTTCAGTCATCTTGCCCGTGTGGTATGATTTGCATGTCCCAAGTGATTCAAAATCAAGTGAGTCAAAACGGTCCATTTGCATGGAGTTTCTTCATGCATATACACCAATAGACATGGTTCGCATGTCTCAAACTTTTCAAAAACGAGTGAGCCCAAAGATCCATCAATATGGAGCTTCTTCATGCGTTTTATACTGATATGACTTACGTGGCAGTGCCACAAGTAGGTGGTACTATCATTACTATCTTTTGGCATGAACATGTGTATCACTACGATCGAGATTTAATAAACCATTCATTTTAGGTGTAAGACCATTGAAGGTATTATTCAAATAAACAGAGTAACCATTATTCTCCTTAAATGAATAACCGTATTGCGATAGACGTAATCCAATCATGTCTATGCTCAACGCAAACACCAAATAACAATTATTTAGGTTTAACACCAATCTCTTTGGTAGAGGGAGCGTGCGATGCTTGATCATATCAAGCTTGGAAAAACTTCCAACACATATCGTCAGCTCACCTTTAGCTAGTCTCCGTTTATTCCGTAGCCTTTTGTTTCGAGTTACTAACACTTAGCAACCGAACCGGTATCTAATACCCTGGTGCTACTAGGAGTACTAGCAAAGTACACATTAACACAATGTATATCCAATATACTTCTATTGACCTTGCCAGCCTTCTTATCTACCAAGTATCTAGGGTAATTCTGCTCTAGTGGTTGTTCCCCTTATTACAGAAGCACTTAGTCTCGGGTTTGGGTTTTACCTTGGGTTTCTTCACTAGAGCAGCAGCTGATTTGCCGTTTCATGAAGTATCCCTTCTTGCCCTTGCCCTTCTTGAAACTAGTGGTTTCACCAACCATCAACAATTGATGCTCCTTCTTGATTTCTACTTTCGCGGTGTCAAACATCGCGAATACCTCAAGGATCATCATATCTATCCCTGATATGTTATAGTTCATCACGAAGCTCTAACAGCTTGGTGGCAATGACTTTGGAGAAACATCACTTATCTCATCTGGAAGATCAACTCCCATTCGATTCAAGTGATTGTCGCACTCAGACAATCTGAGCACAAGCTCAACAATTGAGCTTTTCTCCTTAGTTTGCAGGTTAAGAAAGTCATCGGAGGTCTTATACCTCTTGACATGGGCACGAGCCTGAAATCCCAATTTCAGCCCTCAAAACATCTCATATGTTTCGCGACGTTTCAAAAATGTCTTTGGTGCCTCAACTCTAAACCATTTAACTGAACTATCACGTAGTTATCAAAACGTGTATGTCAGATGTTCGCAACAACCACAGACAACGTTCGAGGTTCAGCACACTAAGCGGTGCATTAAGGACATAAGCCTTCTATGAAGCAATGAGGACAATCCTCAGTTTACGGACCTAGTCCGCATAATTGCTACTATCAACTTTCAACTAATTTTTCTCTAGGAACATATCTAAACAGTAGAACTACAGCGCGAGCTTACGACATAATTTGCAAAAGGTCTTTTGACTATGTTCAGGATAATTAAGTTCATCTTATGAACTCCCACTCAGATAGACATCCCTCTAGTCATCTAAGTGATTACATGATCCGAGTCAAACTAGGCCGTGTCCGATCATCACGTGAGACGGACTAGTCATCATCGGTGAACATCTTCATGTTGATCATATCTTCTATACGACTCATGTTCGACCTTTCGGTCTCCGTGTTCCGAGGCCATGTCTGTACATGCTAGGCTCGTCAAGTTAACCCTAAGTGTTTTGCATGTGTTCCGAGGCCATGTCTGTACATGCTAGGCTCGTCAACACCCGTTGTATTTGAACGTCTGAATAAAACACCCGATCATCACGTGATGTTTTGAAACAGCGAACTGTCGCAACGGTGCACAGTTAGGGGAGAACACTTCTTGAAATTGTTGTAAGGGATCATCTTATTTACTACCGTCGTTCTAAGCAAATAAGATGTATAAACATGATAAACATCACATGCAATCAAATAGTGACATGATATGGCCATCATCACTTTGCTCCTTTTGATCTCCATCTTTGGGGCTCCATGATCATCATCGTCACCGGCATGACACCATGATCTCCATCATCATGATCTCCATCATCGTGTCTCCATGAAGTTGCCTCGCCAACTATTACTTCTACTACTATGGCTAACGGTTAGCAATAAAGTAAAGTAATTACATGACGTTTAAGTTGACACGCAGGTCACAAATAAATAAAGACAACTCCTATGGCTCCTGCCGGTTGTCATACTCATCGACATGCAAGTCGTGATTCCTATTACAAGAACATGATCAATCTCATACATCACATATATCATTCATCACATCCTTTTTGGCCATATCACATCACATAGCATACCCTGCAAAAACAAGTTAGACGTCCTCTAATTGTTGTTTGCATGTTTTACGTGGCTGCTATGGGTTTCTAGCAAGAACGTTTCTTACCTACGCATGAACCACAACGTGATATGCCAATTGCTATTTACCCTTCATAAGGACCCTTTTCATCAAATCCGATCCGACTAAAGTGGGAGAGACAGACACCCGCCAGCCACCTTATGCAACTAGTGCATGTTTGTCGGTGGAACCGGTCTCACGTAAGCGTACGTGTAAGGTTGGTCCGGGCCGCTTCATCCCATGATGCCGCCGAATCAAGATAAGACTAGTAACGGCAAGCATATTGAACAATATCGACGCCCACAACTACTTTGTGTTCTACTCGTGCAAAGAATCTACGCAATAGACCTAGCTCATGATGCCACTGTTGGGGAACGTAGCAGAAATTCAAAAATTTTCCTACGAATCACCAAGATCTATCTATGGAGAGACCAGCAACGAGTAGAAAGAGAGTGCATCTACATACCCTTGTAGATCGCTAAGCGGAAGCGTTCAAGTGAACGGGGTTGATGGAGTCGTACTCGTCGTGATTCAGATCACCGATGATCCTAGTGCCGAACGGACGGCACCTCCGCGTTCAACACACGTACAGCTCGACGATGTCTCCCACGCCTTGATCCAGCAAGGAGAGAGGGAGAGGTTGAGGAAGACCCCATCCAGCAGCAGCACAACGGCGTGGTGGTGATGGAGGAGCGTGGCTATCCTGCAGGGCTTCGCCGAGCACCTACGGGAGAGGAGATGTGTCACGGGAGGGAGAGGGAGGCAACCAAAGGCCTTAGGTATGATTGCTCCTCCTTTTCCCCACTATATATAGGGCCAAGGGAGAGGGGAGGGCGCAGCCTTGCCCCCTCCTCCAAGGAAGGGGTGCGGCTAAGGATGGGGAGGAGTCCATCCTCCCCAAGGCACCTCGGAGGTGCCTTCCCCCTTTAGGACTCTCCCCTTTTTCTCTTATCTTGGCGCATGGGCCTCTAGGGGCTGGTGCCCTTGGCCCATGTAGGCCAAGGCGCACCCCCTACAGCCCATGTGGCCCCCCGGGGCAGGTGGCCCCACCCGGTGGGCCCCCGGGACCCTTCCGGTGGTCCCGGTACAATACCGATGACCCCGAAACTTGTCCGGATGGCCGAAACAGGACTTCCTATATATAAATCTTTACCTCCGGACCATTCCGGAACTCCTCGTGACGTCCGGGATCTCATCCGGGACTCCGAACAACATTCGGTAACCACATACAAGCTTCCTTTATAACCCTAGCGTCACCGAACCTTAAGTGTGTAGACCCTACGGGTTCGGGAGACATGCAGACATGACCGAGACGTTCTCCGGTCAATAACCAACAGCGGGATCTGGATACCCATGTTGGCTCCCACATGTTCCACGATGATCTCATCGGATGAACCACGATGTCAAGGACTCAATCAATCCCGTATACAATTCCCTTTGTCTAGCGGTATGGTACTTGCCCGAGATTCGATCGTCGGTATACCGATACCTTGTTCAATCTCGTTACCGGCAAGTCTCTTTACTCGTTCCGTAACACATCATCTCGTGATCAACCCCTTGGTCACATTGTGCACATTATGATGATGTCCTACCGAGTGGGCCCAGAGATACCTCTCCGTTTACACGGAGTGACAAAATCCCAATCTCGATTCGTGCCAACCCAACAGACACTTTCAGAGATACCCGTAGTGTACCTTTATAGCCACCCAGTTACGTTGTGACGTTTGGCACACCCAAAGCACTCCTACGGTATCCGGGAGTTGCACAATCTCATGGTCTAAGGAAATGATACTTGACATTAGAAAAGCTTTAGCATACGAACTACATGATCTTGTGCTAGGCTTAGGATTGGGTCTTGTCCATCACATCATTCTCCTAATGATGTGATCCCGTTATCAACGACATCCAATGTCCATGGTCAGGAAACGGTAACCATCTATTGATCAACGAGCTAGTCAACTAGAGGCTTACTAGGGACATGGTGTTGTCTATGTATCCACACATGTATCTGAGTTTCCTATCAATACAATTCTAGCATGGATAATAAACGATTATCATGAACAAGGAAATATAATAATAATCAATTTATTATTGCCTCTAGGGCATATTTCCAACATAAACTTCTGCATGCCGTTAATTATTGCCATGCCTTGGTCTTGCTGCTTTGCTCAGGGGACTAATAAACCCGGACAGAGGGAGTACCTTGGTTGGTGAGAGGTTTGAATTAAGCCCTGCAAACTAGAAAGGAGGTACTAGTACGTGGGTGATCCGCTATTTATTCGTGTAGGATTGAGTAGGTCGTTTCTTGAATTGAGCCCTGCAAACCGGAAAGGAGGTAGTACGTGCGTGATCCGCTATTTATCCGTGTAGGATCGATAGTGTAGCTTAGTTTCTTCAGAGGTAGGCATTTTTATCCGTGTAGGATCGATAGTGTACCTTGTCAGTTTCTTCAGAGGTAGGCATTTTTATTCAAAAAACTGCCACTTCGCATCTTGCGTCGCAAATAAAACTGCCAGGAGCGCATTTGTAGGCTAGCTAGTGATTAATCAGTAACTTGTAAACACTGAGCGAACTGAAATAAGTAACTGTTAAGGCATCTCAATGATTCACAGATCATATACAAATATGTAGCTCCAAAAGAAAAGATCAGCCACTTCGGATCTTGCATCGCAACTAAAACTAACTAGTACAATTCCCATACATAAGATCAACATGTTAATGCATCTCAATGATTCACAGATCATATACAAATATGTAGCTCCAAAAGCAAAGATCTAGAAAAAACATCTGTTCTTCCTACTAACATGGATGCTTCTATTGGCCAACATTTAGTACAGACTGAAAGACAAATTTGTTTGTGAAGTCTACAATTCCTCTTGCAAATGTAAGTGGTTTCACCAACAGCTGGAACCATGAGAATGAACCACACATGATGGAGGAACATCCACTGGAATATGATTTGGTCTTCTCTCGATCACACCGCGAGACTATTTTCGGAATACAAACTTTAACTTAGGCAAAATGATGCCCATTGTATAATCAGACCAAAGCAATGAAGCACCAAGTGTTGGCCAGTAAATAGTACAATACTACTTTTCTGCAGTCCATGAAGTGACTATCCAATCTTTGTGTCTATTTTCAAATGGCAATGCATGCAGTGACTATACTATTCTCTTGTGCAGTTCAACCAAAATTGCGGACACTTTGTTTGTTTGCCAAATAGCAATGGGCAGACATCTCTGTCTGCACAAATATCAAGCAGCTAGTAACATATCAAGCAGCTAGCAAACCACTAGTATTACTATCTAATGACAGTACAAAAAGAGTAGCAAACCATGTACCTTCGTAATGAACAGCTCATAGTGCCACCAATTGGAAAGGTTTGGAAAAAACATGCTCCTAATGTTGAACCAGTTGGACTTTTTGTGCAGCTCCACTAAAATCGAGCATCCCTGTTTGCATAGATATTGAAAGTGTGATTACTATAAAAGTGGCACTAGTTGAAGCATAGACTCACAAATATAAGCATTCCAATTTCTTAATGGGAAAAGGTAGCAAGACTGTTTCTAACAACCTATTTGAAGGAATAAATAAAGCAACATCGGCTGATGTCAGGAAGGTATACATAGTTTTTTTTTCTAAAAAACTGAGCCATTCCTGACCTTTCCTCTTCTTTTAAGCAAATTTTGTGCAGTTCTACTATAATAAAATGCCATCACCTCCTTGACAATTCAGTGACACTTACAAAAGGAAATGACTTAACATTACATCATGATGTCAGGTATGTAGTCGACAGGCATTAGAGACAAACATACAGACCTCCTCCGATAACATAATGAACATTAATTTTAACAAAGGTGTGACTAGCTTTACCGAGATAATTTGAGTGAACTCTACACCATTCGAATACTACAAATATACACTAATCCAGTGGCTAGTGCAACAGTAGAGTAGTTAGTTTATTACAGGGTACAGTACAATGGTTTTACTGAACAAATTTCAATAAACTCTAGCACTGGAAGGTTTCTATAAGAATTAACAATACAAAATGTAAATGTAACAAGTTTCAGCATTGGTATACTAGTGGCATTAGACAAAATGTAAAGGTAACAATACATCCAAAATCAACAACTAACCCTGAAATAATCCAATGACATTAAATGGCATTGCTTAAATTTATCCGTGGCATTAGACTGAGAGCGGCATTAGTTAAATGTGGCTTCACTTTAGCAGTAGCATTGCTTGACTTGACTGCTGGCGTTATACTAACAGCAAAAAAAGTGGCAATAAGAGCATGGGAGGCCCATTCGGACAGTGGGCGCACCAGTACGATGTAACTCCACGGACACAGAGTGGTGAGGGAGGTATGGTTGCCCAGAGCAACAAATATCCAGGCAGCATATGTGGATTACGTCCCATTTTTGTTCTCTTTAGCCACCTTTTTCCTATGTGAGGACAACAAACCGATCGACCTGGTCATTCTCTATTGTGTTGTCATGCCTTTCTACCCTTCTTCAACCAAGAGACATGAGACTCGTTCCTTAGCTACTGATTTTCCCCTTTTCAACCTAGATGCGGGTTCGATGCCTACTCTCTTGGACAGTACAGTCTCCCTTCCTTTCCTTATTCAACCCAGACATGGATTAGTCTGCATGAAGTAGGGTTTCCTTTAATAGTGCAAATTATGGTTTTCGTCTGCGTGGCGAGCAGAGCAGAGGATAGCAAATTGGGAAGATGGTGGAGTGGAAAAAGATCCACATGCAACGACGTGCCAGATGGGGCAATAGAACAAGGGTATGGTTCGAAAAGAGGTAGCATACCTGAGGGTCGGCGGGAAGTGGCTTCGCTCGTGGTCGTCGTCCTCCGCACACACTACGGCAGCGAGCTTGGGGACGGAGGCCATCCAGCGTGGGCGTTAGGTCTGAGAGGACGACCTTGTCGTCAATGCATGACCTCGCTCACCGACGACGAGTGCGTCAACGCTGCACGTCCTTTTCTTGCCCGGCGGATCTGTGACCACCGGTGAGGAGGGAGAGAGGGGCCGTCTTTTTTAGATCTGGAGAGAGGGTGGTAGTGTGAGAAGCAAGTGGGCAGCCCTTGGCAAGAAAGCGCTGAAGCTCCAGCCTATATATCTTTTTTATACTACTAGTACTGGAGGTAGTGTAGTGGTAGAGTAATTTATATTTTCTCTACATACAGTACCAGTTAGTCGTTCTTCAAAACTGAACGACACGCCATTAAAAAAATAAAGGTCGATAACTAATGCAACACCTCGGGCCAACGCGGCCAGATCGCATTTTGCACGAGAATTTACACACCATGTTTCGTTGACATGTGGTCCTGTTCCAACATATCAGTGAGACGACGACGAGTAGTAGGAGTATTTCCAAACCAACGTGTAGGCCGGGGCGCCCCTTCGTGAACCATGGCAAACTGGCAACTGCCCACCGGCTCTTTGCCTTTCCCTCTCGATTTGGAACTGCTGTCGCACTCTCTTCCTCTCCCTCCTCCATTTTCCTTCAGCCCTTCACCCTTTGTTCTGCCATTGTTCGATCATCTTCTCCATGGAGGGAACAGGACGGAAACGACCCCATTATTCTTGCCCCGATCTAAAAGATGACGTGGTGGAGGAACTCATTGATCAGTGCGACATCATCACCTCGGCTAGCATGGCAGGTTCGTTCAAGCCCATTCTTGACTCAACTAACAACATCATTACAAGGAACCCAAGAGGTAAGGAGCAGTTTGATCTCCCTTACCTTCTTCACCGTGACCCTGATGACTCGCCCCGTCACGATGTAGGCCTCACCCTGTGCAAGTTGATGCCGCTTGATAATGATACGTATGATGTTAAGATGCCATTGCTTGAGGGCAAGGCTTGGGCAGGCGCAAATGGAGATTGGGTTGTTTACATTGGGTCCAACTGCGAGTGGGAACTTGTGAATGTGTACACTCGTGACCGGGTTCCACTTCCAAAAATCTCAGCAGACTGCCCAGAGGTTGAGCACACCGGTATTGTATGCACGTTCAAATACAATCATGGTGACTGTCTTCTACGGAAGATAGCAATTTCTCGAGTTCCCAACCGCTCTTGGAATTACAACAACTATGAAGTTGTTGCTATCTTCGACAAGCTTGTTGCCGTCCTTGCTGGTTTGACTCAGATATTGCTCAAAAATCAGTTTCTGTACACGGATGAGTACTGTGATGCAATTGAATACGAGGGCCTTGTGTTTGCTGCCACCACTCATGGCACTGTTTTTGCATGGAGTAGTTGTTTCGGTACGTTTGTCTTCCACCGTAATTATAATTGTTTCATCCACATGCATGCGGGTTAGCAAGTTTCCCTTTACTAATTAACCTTCTTCTTGTGCTTCCAAGGTCCTGCGAACATTCCACCACCTATACTTGAAGATTTTTATAACCAAGGGGGAGATGACGATGGTGATGATCACGAGCATGAGGGCGAGCAGCGCCCATATACTATTTGGCGCCTGGCAACTAATTCCGATGGATCACCTCTTCTCGTGTGTATACAACCCACTGATGATGTTACTGCTAAGGAAGCAGGTGTAGTCTCCCATGATCGCACTCTTCAGACCTATTCCAACACCCGTTGCATGGTATTCGGGATGGATACTAGTGTGCTAGCGCCAACTCCTTCTCCCTGGTACAGAATTGATAGTCTTGGAGAAAACTCGCTCTTCCTTGGACAAAACTATCCAATGATGGTGAAAGGCGATCCAACTGCTGTTGACACAACATTACTACCATTTATGAGAAGCAACTGTGTCTATACCTCGGACATTTGGGTGGTTCCCTACCCTGGTACTGATATAGTAGGCTGCTTCAGCCTGGATGATCAGTCCTGCATTGGTCTCCAGATCGACAATGGATGGCCCGTCCCAGAGAATCACTTGTGGTTCAAAGCAAGCGTTTCCAACACCGAGGAATGGTTGAGTTGAAGTTCATTTCATTGCTTGTTATTTGTTGTTTGGTGAAAACTTTCGTATTTATAATGTATCCTCGCTGTCGATGTGGGTTGATGACCTGTTGTATGTAATAAAATGATATGCATGTGATAAACTTACTAAATTAATGAATGGCTTTCGAGTCGCTTCTGTGAGTGAGGGGTGCGATGAGGCAAAAAAAATATTTTCCGAATACATAATTGTACGTGCATTGCAACAAGTTATCGGATGAGGCCAATCAACAATAGTAGTACACTATTTGTACTAGCTTCACATGCTTCGCGCGTTGTGCGGGTGTTTTTACTATAGCCATATTGTACTCTACTACGGAACCAGCACCTCGAATCCTCGATACTAGTAGTACTACTACTATATAGTAAGTAGTAGGAGTAGTAGGCTGGCATGGGCCAGAACAAGCATTCACGTCTACGAGTACGGCACACGCCACCAGCACGACTTCCATCTGACACCATATTTCTTGGAGTCCGTGCTAGAGCAATCTCTTCAACCTCATTGTTTCTCTAACTCATCCATCACACGGCGGGCGAGGTGGGGGTTTGCCGATAGTCGGTTTCCTTAACTGCGGTCCCACTTGTAAGGCCAACTGCAATGCACGACCCCAAACGGACCTCCATTTTGCACGAACTCCAACGATAATTTTGACTAGAAAAGCAAGACCAAAGAAAACAAGAACCACAAGAATACTGTCGGTGTCAAAACCGGCGGATCTCAGGTAGGGGGTCCCGAACTGTGCGTCTAGGCGGATGGTAACAGGAGACAAGGGACACAATGTTTTACCCAGGTTCGGGCCCTCTTGATGGAGGTAAAACCCTACGTCCTGCTTTATTAATATTGATGATGTGTGTTACAAGAGTAGATCTACCACGAGATCAAGGAGGCTAAACCCTAGAAGCTAGCCTATGGTATGATTGTTGTTCGTCCTACGGACTAAAGCCATTCGGTTTATATAGACACCGGAGAGGGCTAGGGTTACACAGAGTCGGTTACAATGGTAGGAGATCTACATATCCGTATCGCCAAGCTTGCCTTCCACGCCAAGGAAAGTCCCATCCGGACACGGGACGAAGTCTTCAATCTTGTATCTTCATAGTCTTGGAGTCCGTCCGATGATGATAGTTCGGCTATCCGGACACCCCCTAGTCCAGGACTCCCTCAGTAGCCCCTGAACCAGGCTTCAATGACGACGAGTCCGGCGCGCATATTGTCTTCGGCATTGCAAGGCGGGTTCCTCCTCCGAATAATTTATGGAAGATTGTGAACACCAGGATAGTGTCCGGCTCTGCAAAATAAATTCCACGCACCACCGTAGAGAGAATAATATTTACACAAGTTCCATCTACTGACGTATTTGGTGGCGTGACATCACACCACTACCAAGCCTTTACTTGAATCGTTTTTATTGTACCACCTCAGCGCGTTTAGCGAAGCGGTTTCCTTGGCACGTCTTGTCGAAGCAGAGATCGTGCTCCCCTTATTCTGGGATTCCCGTCAATACGGACGTGGGTAACCCAACCGCACCATTGATTGCGGTGCTTGGGAGATAAGCGAGGTTTATCAGGCCGGTGGGGACACATGTTTTAGTCCGCCCATATAAGGGGATAAAGATCCAAACCTTTTACCTGCGCCTTCTTCCTCCTTGGCTTATCCATCTCCGTGAACTCGAGCTCCAGCGCCCAAGTCCGCAAATCTCACCTCAACCTCCTCCAACTATGTCCGGAGCGGGAGGCAAGTGGATGGCCTCCTCCATCACGGAGGGGCACATCCAGAAGCTGCGCAGCGCCGGATATTTGTCCAGCAACATCGCGCATCGGCTCCCTGACGAGGGAGAGCTCATCCCCACCCCCAGGCCCCATGAGAGGGTTGTATTTCTTCCCCATTTCCTCTGCGGACTGGGCTTCCCACTCCATCCCTTTGTCGGGGGCTCATGTTTTACTACGGCCTGGATTTCCATCATCTGGCCCCGAATTTCATCCTCAATATCTCGGCGTTTGTCGTCGTGTGTGAGGCCTTCCTCTGCATCCAGCCCCACTTCGGCTTGTGGCTCAAGACCTTCAGTGTCAAGCCGAAGGTTGTGAAGGGCAGCCAAGCGGAGTGCGGAGGAGCCATGGTGGGCAGGATGTCCAACGTTACTTGGCTTGAGGGCACTTTCGTGGAAACCATTAAGGGGTGGCAATCGGGGTGGTTCTACATCACTGAGCCGCGTGACCCTGAATGGGTAGCGGCCCCCGAATTCAGATCTGGCATCCCCACACGGCTCACCTCCTGGAAAGAGAGCGGCCGGATTTGGGGTGATTCGGAGGAGCCGACCGGACTCCAAGCCTGCATCAAAAAGCTAGTGGACAAGAAGCTCAAGCTTGTCAACGTAGTCCAGGTCATGCTCATCCGCCGGATTCTCGCGTGCCAACGACGGGGCTTCAACATGTGGGAGTTCGATCCGGCGCAGCATCAGACTTTGAGCGGGCTCTTCGACACTACGTACGAAGATGTCTGGAAGGTGCTGTTCAAGGGCGACGAGGCTCCCGCATCCGCTACCGAAGATCGCGGATTCAGCTCGCAGCGTCCGGCTGACGAGGTAAGTGATTTTTTCCTTTACGAGACACTTGTTTTCCATAGTTTGACTCTATGCAAGATCTAAACTCCCTTTCCTTTGACAGGACTGGCTGGCGAAGGCCGAGCAGACTATCTGTCTGGCCCCATTGCCAGAGGACCCAGCGGACGCTTGCTTAACGGGGCTGCTGGCTCCGGTGCCCCATGTGGTGCCGGAGAAGAAGGCCAAGAAGAAGGCCACGGGGACTCGGAAGAGTTCCCGTTTTCAGGTGTTATCGGATGATGACTCCGAGGCAGACTCCTCCCACAAAGGCGAGGAGGATAAGAAAGCCTCTCCCCCAGCGGGGGGAGGGAAGAAAAGGAAGGCCTCCCCAACGAGGGAGGCCGAAGGGTCCAAGAAGGGAAAAACTCTTTCCCCGCACTGCTCCACCAACGCCAACGACGACGAAGAGGACTGGCCTCCAAGGGCCAAGCCCCTGGCGAGATCGTAAGTATCCGGACTCCCAAATAACTTCATGGTTTTTTATTTTCGCCACATAGTGTCCTTCTAATGCCGCATACAACCCTGCAGTCCGCCCAAGGATGATCTTCCCGCTTCGTCGAGCGGGTCCTTAGGTGCGTCGGATATGGATTCTCTTCCGACCGCCTCCACCCTCCGTGATGCAGACGATGCCGAGGTGAGATCCTGGGAAGGGACCCGCCAGGAGGAGGAGGCCCCGGAGGTGTCGCAGGACAACCTCCCGGACTTTGCATCGGACTCGGCCCCGGAACCCATAGTGGCCCCGGAGTCCGGTGGGCGGCCCCTTCGTAAGAAGGGCAGGACCGTGACTCTGGCAGCCTCTGTCCAACCGGAGGCGCCGGATAGCTTGCTGGATGCGCTCAATGGCGCCTCCATCAAAGAGGAACACCGTACTGTTATGAGTGCGGTGATTCAGAAGGTTCAGCTTGCCAAGAGCGGGCTGACCGAAGCCTGCAGCAGCCTTCTAACAGGCTTTGAGGTAAGAATTTTTATATATGTAAAATAGTACCGCATAGACAGTAGCCCCTGATGCTCGGTTCGGTGTTCGGAAAGAAAAGCCGGACTGAGGATCTAAAAAGATATACGCAGGAGTCATAAAATATGTCAATATGGGATTGCAGGTTGCGCTGCTGACCTCTGCCGCACTGACTGCGAAGGTCAATACTTTGAAGCAAAGCCTCGAGCGGTCCGAGAACGAGCTCGGCCATGCCAAGAAGCAGCTCGAGGACAAGGAAGGTGAGTAACACCTTATTAAAATTGTACCTTACAGAAAAGGATTTTGGTTGCAAGAAGAATGACAAGGATAACGTGAGTATTGCAGGGGCCACTAACGAGGTGGCGACCCTGAAGGAGGCGGTGTCCGCGGCCGAACGTAATGCGGCCACGGAGCGCACCGAGCGAGAGAAGCAGGAGGTGCGGGTGGCGGAGGTACAGCAAGAGCTCTAGGATCTCGTGAAAAAACATGAGAGCCTGGAGCGTGACTCGAAGACTCGAGAGTCTGAGCTTGCAACAGCTCTTGAGAGTGCCAAAGCCGCTAAGGCCGAAGCCTACAAGGCCCTCCAAGAAATCAAGGCGTTGAAGAAAATAGCTGCGGGTAAGGCATTTTTCATGCAAAGTAGGCATGTGAGTGTTAATTACCTGTTGCTTACCCGAATTCGAAGCTCTCCAGGAGCGTTTGAAGATCTTCCTCACAGCGTGTCCGATGCTGCCGCATTCTACCGGGCCGAGGAGGGGAGCTCGACGGAGAAGGTCTTCTGGTCTCAGTATGCTGAGGCTGGACATCCGGTGCCCCTTAGCGACCAAGTGAAGCAGCTGGTCGAGCTCCACAAGGCGGCCGAACAAGCCATGAAGGGCCTCATTGTTCGGCTGTGGCCGAAGGAGGCCATGCCTGGGAGCTACTTCGGCCTAGTGCGGCGGCTGGTGGATGCGTGTCCATGGGTTGAAGTCATCAAGCACTCCGCCTGTATTGAAGGTGCCCGTCGGGCCCTTGCCCGCACAAAGGTGCACTGGGGCAAGATGGATGCTCAGAAGCTTGTGACGGACGCGCCACCGCAGGGCAAGGAATATCGTACTCCCGAGATGTATTATAAGACTGTGCTGAAGGGTGCCCGCACTATTGCGGGTGAGTGCTCCAAAGATGTAATATTTGAGTAGACTCGCATTTTGATCCTGTGCGCTGAAAACTTAGTTCATATGCGCTAAGAAACGCTTGTTGATTTAAAATATTACCTTCTGTGCGGCTGTTTATCAAATCTGAGAGATGACAAGTCGTCGGCTTCAGCCCCCATGCCACGAGTGCTGGGGTGTTCGGGATAAACTTGAGCACTCTTGTTCCCATTTTTGGGTGCATCTAGGGAGGCGCTCAACACAACGAACAAGGCAACCGGACTTATAATGCTTGAACACTCTCACTTAGCCATAGAATTCTATAATTTTAAATTTTGGCAAAGCCCCTAGTCTTCGGAAGGCCGAATTTGGGGCGCTATCCATGCCTGGGCCGGACAAAGCCGGCTCCTCGCTCTAAGCGGCATAAGTCTTTAGGGACTCGCAAAAAACCTCTCGAACAGCGACCGGCTCTCGCCTCATCATGACGGTCAGTTTTAGCTTTCTCCATTGAGGCGCTCGCCCAGCTCAACTGGGGCGCAATCGCAGTGGTTCTCCGAGTGCTACCTTAGCCGACAACGGAACGTAAGGTACCAAAACATGGGAGCCGGGCAAACCCAACTATTGACCCAAGACATGATTCGGAGCCGATGCATATAATGCTATAAGTTCGGGGTGCCGCACTTGTGAAAGTGTTCGGACTTATCACACCATGATGCGGGAAACATAAGCCCCTGGTGTATTTAGCCGTACCAAAATGTATGGATGCAACATGTCGTAAATGAACATATGTATAAGAAAGAAATGCAATTGGAAGCAAAAAGGTGCTGCATTACTTATTCAAGAAAAACTCCTGTGAATGCAGAACGATACAAATGGTGTGATAAGCAAGGGATGGACTATTAAACATGTCCCCCTCCAGGGGTAGGCTGCGGAATGGTGTATAAAACAGATTTAATGCTCGTAATGGAGACCACCTGGATATTCATTGTAGCCTTTCTCCTTCCCTGGCTGTTGCATCGTGAGTTCGGCAGGTCTGCTGCCGGACAGGGCCTCTGACAAACGGAGTCCTGTGGGTAAAAATTAAAAGGAAAAAGAAAAAAAAGAACGACACACTTGAGAGCCCCTGGTGTGGTTGAGCCACATTCTGGGCCTATCGTGGTCGTGCCCCTCTCCCCATGCCCATGGTATCTCCATAGCGTAATGGTGTACACGAAGGACCTATCTTGACGTTTTGCAGGGGCTGGGGTTGGGGCCACACTGCTACGCGTGCTCAGAACGTGCCAGGTGGTCTTGTTGTAGGTTACTCCGGGTGCGTTCAGCCGTGTCCGGTCGCTTAACGGCCGGACTCGAGAATTGCCTTAAGAGGCTGCACTGTACTTCTGCCGCGAGAGCCGCTGTGTGTTCCTCTGTTCGGAGAGAGCGTTCAGTGTTTCCTTTGACCGTGATGACTCCTCGAGGGCCTGGCATCTTGAGCTTGAGGTGTGCGTAGTGCGGCACCGCGTTGAACTTTGCAAACACGGTACGTCCGAGCAGAGCATGGTAGCCGCTGCCGAACGGAACTATGTCGAAGATTAACTCGCTTCGGAAGTTATCCGGGGTCCGAAGACCACTTCCAGTGTAACTGAGCCTGTACAATTGGCTTCTACACCCGGTATGACGCCTTTAAAGGTCATCTTGGTAGGTTTAATCCTTGAGGGGTCTATGCCCATTTTGCACACTGTATCCTGATAAAGCAGGTTTAGGCTGCTGCCGCCGTCCATCAGGACTCTGGTGAGGCGAAATCCATCGACGATTGGGTCTAAAACCAAGGCGGCGAATCCGCCGTGGCGGATGCTGGTGGGGTGGTCCCTTCGGTCAAAAGTGATCGGGCAGGAGGACCATGGATTGAACTTCGGGGCAACTGGCTCCATCGCGTATACATCCCTGAGTGCATGCTTCCGCTCCCTTTTGGGTATGTGCGTTGCGTATATCATGTTCACCATCCGCACCTGTGGGGGGAAACCCTTCTGTCCTCTATTGTTCGGCGGTCGGGTCTCTTCCTCGTCATCGCTATGCAGCCCCTTGTCATTGTTTTCGGCAATTAACTTGCCTGCCTGCTTGAATACCCAATAGTCCCTGTTGGTGTGGTTAGTTGGCTTTTTGGGGGTGCCGTGTATCTGGCACGAGCGGTCGAGTATTCGGTCCAAATTGGACGGACCCGGAGTAGTTCTTTTGACTGGCTTTTTCCGTTGACCGGGTTTAGAGCTTCTGAATCCGGCATTGACTGTCATATCTTCACTATTATCGCTGTTAATGCGGCATTTGTTTTTGTTGCGACGCGACCTGCCATTACGGTCCTTGATATCCAGACTGCCAGAATTTTTGCTGAGGTTGTTGCTGCGTGCTAGCCAGCTGTCCTCACCCGCGCAGAAGCGGGTCATGAGTGATGTGAGAGCTGCCATGCATTTTGGCTTTTCCTGTCCCAGGTGCCGGGCAAGCCACTCGTCGCGGATGTTATGCTTGAAGGCCGCGAGGGCCTCCGCATCCGGACAATCGACGATTTGGTTTTTCTTGGTTAAGAACCGTGTCCAGAATTGTCTGGCCGATTCGTCTGGCTGCTGAATTATGTGGCTTAGGTCATCAGCGTCTGGTGGTCGCACATACGTGCCTTGGAAGTTATCGAGGAATGCGGCTTCCAGGTCTTCCCAACTCCCAATTGACTCTGCTGGCAAGCTGTTAAGCCAATGCCGGGCTGGTCCTTTAAGTTTGAGTGGGAGATATTTGATGGCGTGAAGATCGTCACCGCGGGCCATGTGGATGTGGAGGAGATAGTCTTCGATCCAAACTGTGGGGTCTGTTGTGCCATCGTAAGATTCAATATTCACGGGTTTAAACCCTTCGGGGATTTGATGATCCATTACTTCATCTGTGAAGCATAGTGGGTGTGCGGCGCCTCTGTACTGGGCGATATCACGACGGAGCTCAAAAGAGCTTTGTCTATTTTATTCGGCCCGGCCGGACTTACTGCGTCCGGCGCGACGGTTGTCGTCACGTATCATGGGGCGCCCACGCGATCCATAGATCGATCTTGATTGTCTTGCCTTATCCTCCAATATATCTCGCAAGTCCGGAGCGTTCCCCTTTGGCCTTGTGCTTTTCGAGCGATGCCAGGGTACGGTTCTAGTGAAGGGCCTAGAGGCCTCTCTGTCGTGACCACGGGGTGGTCGGTCAGCCGTATTGTCTGCTGGTGATGCAGGTTCATACGCCTCCTCCTCTAATCGGGGGAGCAGCTTGCGTTTAGGGTAGCTTTTGGAGGGGCGTTCGAGGTCATGCTCTTCGGCCGCGAGGACTTCAGTCCATCTGTCGGCTAGCAGATCTTGATCAGCTCTAAGCTGTTGCTGCTTTTTCTTGAGGCTGTTTGCCGTGGCCATAAGCCTGCGTTTGAAACGCTCTTGTTCGACGGGATCCTCAGGCACGATGAATTCGTCGTCGTCGAGGCTTGCCTCGTCTCCGGAGGGAGGCATATAATCCTCTACCTCTTCTTCTGCCGCTCTCTCATGAGGGCTGGCGTCTCCGTCCTCCTATGCTGAATCTTGCTGGAGTGGGTTGTCTTTGGCACTGTCTGGGGTGTTATTATCTCCGGTGCCAGAATCTTCATTCTTGCTATGGCGGGATTTGGAGCGGCGCCACTGATGCCGGCGCTTGGGCTGTTTCTTGGAGGGGTCATCCTCTGCTGTTCCTTCGCCATTCCCATCCTTTGGGATATCCACCATGTATATGTCATATGATGAGGTGGCTTTCCAGTGCCCGGTAGGCGCTGGTTCTTGGTCGTCTCCGGCATCGTCATCCATACCGTCGATGTCGTCGGAGTCGTAGTCTAGCATGTCGGTTAGATCGTCGACAGTGGCTACTGGGCGGGTGGTGGGTGGGCTTTGAATTTCTTCGTCATCCGCATCCCAACCGTCCTGACCGCAGTCCGGCCAGGGCTCTCCTGATAACGAGAGATACTTTAGCGAACTCAAGATGTCGCCGAAAGGTGAGTGCTGAAAGATGTCCGCAGCGGTGAACTCCATGATCGGCACCCAACCAGATTCGATTGGAGGGGGCGCGGGAGGTTCGGATTCCGGCAAGGAGTTCGGCACCTCGGAGTCATGAGCTTCATGAGGGACAAGGTCAGTGTTCGGCTCTATCGCCATAGAGGCTGCAGCCCCCGAGGCGGTGTCTAGCCATCCGTCCTCGATCTGCGCAGCCGGCTCCGAATTGAAGATCGGAGCGGACTCGAGTGCGGCCTCCAGGGTACTGTCCGGCTGTAGAGCTAAATCACGCCCATCGTGACAGTGCGGCATGCTTGGCTGTGGCTCGGATCCATCGAAGATCAAGTCCCCGCGGATGTCAGCCGTGAAGTTCAAACTTCCAAACCTGACCTGACGGCCAGGGGCGTAGCTTTCGATCTGCTCCAGATGGCCAAGCGAATTGGCCCACAGTGCAAAGCCACCAAATACGAAGATCTGTCCGGGGAGGAAGGACTCACCCTGGACTGCGTCGTTGTTGATGATCGAAGAAGCCATCGAGCCTATTGGTGATGACACAGAGGAACTCTCAATGAAAGCACCAATGTCGGTGTCAAAACCGGCAGATCTCGGGTAGGGGGTCCCGAACTGTGCGTCTAGGCGGATGGTAACAGGAGACAAGGGACACAATGTTTAACCCAGGTTCGGGCCCTCTTGATGGAGGTAAAACCCTACGTCCTGCTTGATTAATATTGATGATGTGTGTTACAAGAGTAGATCTACCACGAGATCAAGGAGGCTAAACCCTAGAAGCTAGCCTATGGTATATTGTTGTTCGTCCTATGGACTAAAGCCATCCGGTTTATATAGACACCGAAGAGGGCTAGGGTTACACAGAGTCGGTTACAATGGTAGGAGATCTACATATCCGTATCGCCAAGCTTGCCTTCCACGCCAAGGAAAGTCCCATCCGGACACGGGACAAAGTCTTCAATCTTGTATCTTCATAGTCTTGGAGTCCGTCCGATGATGATAGTTCGGCTATCCGGACATCCCCTAGTCGAGGACTCCCTCAAATACATTTTACTACTCCTGTAAGTTGGATTAGTGCCTTCTCAATGCATTCATTGTTGATCTGCGGAGGCTCGATCTTGCGTGCTTCTTTCTTCTTCGAGTGTAAAGAAGTAGACGTTGCTTCCTCGCATCTAGTCTCATGTCTGGCCTCTATTCTAGTACTCCCTCCGGTCCATTTTTCTCTGCGTCTAAGCAGTAACACGCATACCAAGTAGGAGTATCAACAAGTGCACTAATCTCATCTATAGCCTCTGTGCTAGCTAAAAGTGATAGAACATCTACTAAATTGCGCTCTATCAATATATGGATGTACTCTTCTTCCCAATACAAAAACTTGCATCCATTCTACTCCCTCCATTGCACAATACATGCCTTCTATTTGTCAAAATATATATGTATCTAGAAATGTTTTAGTATATAGGTACATCCATTTTTGGATAAATGGAAGTCAAGTATTTTGGAACGGAGGGAGTACACAATAAAATTTTTATGTTAGCACAACTAGTCTAATCCGAGAGCACAACCGAAGATTTGGTCGGGTTCTTCCTCCTTTTGCCGACACGTGGGACATCCAGCATCCAGGTCGTGTCATGAAAGAAAATAGAGTGGTAGTTGAAGCCACGAGATGTGCATCTTGGGTTAAACTGTAAATAGAATCTTACTACTCTTGAGTAACTCCAAAAGAGGCCACCGAAGATCTTTCTTGGATTTATTTTTCATCACCAGCACGTCGAGGTGAAAGATGTGCAGGTTCAGTGGGTCCTCTTGCGTTTTCACTGACATGTGGGGCCGCATGTGAGCAAACAGACGATGGCCTCCGTGTGTCCGCTGGCTGGCTGAGAAGAGAGATAGAGGAGGGCTGAGCACGGAGTGCAGGAAATTTGTTCTGTGTACATCGATATAGGCTCGATACAGTGGGCTGGCATGGGCCATAACTAGCATTCACGTCTAGCAGTACGACACACGCCACCAACACGAGTCCCATCCGACACCAATTTTCTTGGAGTCCGTGGTACAGCCATCTCTTCTCCCTCCTGTTTTCTCAGCCATCGTGCGGTGGGCGGGGTGGGGGTTTGCCGATCGTTGGTTTGCTCAACTGCGGTCCCACTTATAAGTGAAAATGCAACACTGCACGCATTCCCGCTTGAGCGGCGTGCCGGACCAACCGTGTGGGGGTGCGACGCGAACACGGCAGGCTTTTCCTTTTGAACTCGTAACTTGTAAAATTTGGTTCTGCTCCATGGCGCGATCTATAGATAGAAAATAACGATTTTTCCTAGAGTAATGAGAAGTTTCGTTCTGGCGCCGTTCATGCATGGAGTACGTACAAAAATTATGAAGTTGATGCGAAAGGTAAGATAATTACTGTAGTATCCTATACTACTACATGGATTTGACGGAAAGATAAAAATACATACGGATCCATCAACGACATCCTCACGCCCTCGTGCGCCGGGTCACCAACCGACGTGTGAGGAGCAGCGGCGTTGGAGGCGAGCTCAACGTGCTTCTGAACAGTGCCGTCCAAGGTTGCCCTGCGGTCCAAGAAGGCCACCGTCCTATCGTCCTCCTCTTGCATGTAGTAGTCCTTGTGGACGATTTGCGCGTAGACGTGGGTGATTATGTCGATGGTGTCTTGCTGCGCCAGGCGCTGCGCGGCGAGCGCGACCTTGAGGTGGACATTCTCTGGCGCAACGGTGGGCAGTCGCAGGGCCACCAGTGCGTCGAAGAGGTTGTCACCATAGTGGCCGTTGAGGGTGGCGGGCATCGCAGAGCCATGGCGCGTCAGCTGGAGGCTTACGTCAAAGTTGTCCGCAAGCTTCTTGACGACGGTGAACTTGTTGAGGAAACCGACGAGGACCTCGTCGAACAAGGAGACGAAGCTGTCGTACAAGCGGCCCCTCGCCCTGGCGGCCTCAAGCAATACTACCTGGAGATGTTCCTCGTTGTCGGGCTGCAGGCCGGCGTCATGGACCATCTGGCACAGCCGGCTGATGCTCGCGCTCATCGCCTCCATGGGTCAACTGATCTTGCGACTCGAGTGATCACTCTTGCCCTTGGGTAGCGTGCGTAGGTGCGTAGGATTTCGTACTACTCCTCGGCCCTCTACTGCACCTGCCTTTTGCTGTATGATAGGTGGGCCAGCCACCCCCTAGGCCCACGTGTCATTCACCCAAAGGCAGTTGCCGTAAGTCAATGAAGCTGCGCCCCCTCCGTGCCGGTGCAGTATAGTCATCTCACCAGACCTCTAGTTGGGGCCAAACGAGAGAAGTTTGATGTTTACTGGTTTATTGGTCCCCTTTGCATTTTGCACCAAGTTTGGACCTTTGATTTAACTGATAAAATGTTAATGCACGTAAAGAAAAATGTTGTGTAAGTCACATTACAAAAACCAAATAATCCCAAAACACTTAGGCATGGTGCATTAACTCCCTCCTTGTTTCTTATTTCGTGACATATCAACCAATGAGAGATGTGGGCCGTGCATGCTTTCAATGACTTGAGACTACCAAACATGACATGCAGTGTTTAGTTCATTGCATGTAATCCTATTAGTAGTTAGCAAAAAAACATTAAGTTCTCTCGCCGATAGGAATAAAACACCATGTATTTATTTACAGAGGGAGTAGTACATTTTTTGTGACATGCATTACTACTAGATATTGCTAGTCAAATACTAAAATCCAGATGGACGTGGTAGTACTCCTAAATCCAGACGGTGGTGCTACTAGTACTAGCACTGTACTACCCCTTGGTCAAATTATTACGTGCTGCTCCTCACAGTGAACTGACAAGACCCTGCGCTGGAGATGACACCTGAGTATAGGCGCCGTGTTCGGCATACCATAGTCAGCCTCACCGTCTACAGTCACTATCATCATGGCTGTAGAGCTAGCCTGCTTACAACTAGCCCTGTTCGACATAATTTCCCGTGCGTAGATGCCCGTACATCGCACGGAACACCAAGATTGGGGGTGGACGGCTCCGGCAGCGGCCATCGCGCCAGATTCTTCAACCGCCTTCTAGATGTGGTGGGGAGGAGATAAGGCTGATTGTGAGAGACAAGGAGTTGTTTGTAAATAGGGAACAAGTACGGGCATATTTTTGCAAAAAAGGAGAAGCTTGGTTTATATGCGCCAGATCTAGATCCGACGGCTATTAGTGAAAGATGGGAGGCACAACATCATCACCAACTCAGGACCTGTTTGATTCGCAGGATTTTGAAAGCGCGGGAATAGGACACGACAATATTACAAGTTTCAAACTGATATTACAAATGTTAGGAGTAATGCTGCACCTAGGAAGAGGGAATTACTAGGAAGTTTACATAAGAACTTTTGTTACTTTAGGTGGATGCAGCATTATCATACAAAATAAAATCCACCGCCCTGACAAGTTACTAATGGGCAAATAAGTTTTCGAGTCTCTAGCCACTTGATGTTTCAAAAACAAATTCAGCTTCTGCGGAGACTTTGTCATTTAGGCTTTGACGCTTGCGGTGATCAGCACGCCATTCATTGTTGCACCGGAGAACACCAAACCTCATTACCTTGAGCACACTTGCTTCCAGAACAAAGAACCTGGCCAATTTAATCTCAGATGTGCTGCCTCGGTAGTCGATCAAATCAATTTCTGTAAGATGGAGATCAAGGCATTCGATGAGATTGTTATAGTGCAGCACATTTTGCACTTTCGGGTCTTTTTTTAATCGCAAAAGAAGAGAACATATTAGAGCAGCTGGCTGAATAAGATTGCCGTGTCATCAAGAGGTACCAATATCATTTGCTCATACAATAGGGTTAGCTGGCTAGTGATATTTTTTCACTCTCTCTCTCTCTTTCTGTTTCCTCTCATTTAACTAGGAGCACGTGAAGAGCTTGGGCATTTGTTGCCTTCCACTATGTGGCCGATGCCATATTTCGCAAAAGTATGCCACATAATACGCATCGATGTCAACTCAAAAGATTTTGGCACTGCTCTCGCGATGTGAGAGAGTTGGCACTGCACACAGACCCACATGTATAAACAAATCAATCAAACCAACTACACCAGCCTCTCACTCTCCCAAACAAGTGTTTTTATTGCCTCAGTCCTCTCTCTCTCCCACGCAGTGTTTTTTCATTCCATGAGTTAATTTGGCACCGGAGCAAAGTAGGTGATCCAGATTGGGGCACCCGGTGAGCAATGGAGGGGCATCGATGCCAAATGCATCACAAGTGAATTTGGCACATGTTTTGGCCTACATAGCCCACTTTTGTACTCCCTCTGTCCCAAAATTCTTGTCTTAAATTTGTCTAAGTACGGATGTATCTAGTTACATTTTAGTGTTAGATACATCTGTATCTAAACAAATGTAAGACAAGAATTTTGGGACGGAGGGAATACTACCTCGTGTTTAGTATAAAATTTTTACCATAGATTTACCTAAGAAAATGCCAATGCATGTCACTAAAAATTACACGATTTGAAATTATGTTCAAATACAAATCCAACTATATAGTTCTTAGTGACATGCATTAACATTTTGTTAGTTAAATCTATGGTCAAATTTTGATACTACAAAATTGGAAGAGTAAACCAGGACGGGGGTAGTACTTGCTCTTAGGGTAACCATAGAGTTACTGGAGTAGTCTAGGTTACTTTCCACTATGACTAGCCTAGGCTACTACAGTAGTAGTACAGCATAAAAATGATGCAGGTGATCACGTGAGAAAAAAATACTAAAAACATTTCTTTCGGTGCAGTGCGTAGATGCAATTTTGAACACTACACTTGGCATCATAATTTGGGAAAATTACGAAAAAATTGAGCTACGTTGTGATTACCGTTTACTTATAGGAAAGAAGTTTCACCTCGATGAGTAGATTCTCCGTGCACGGAAAGCATGTAAGGAATCCAACAACTTGATCCAGATTGGGGCCGATAGATTTTAGTGCTAAGATCTTCACTGTGCGCATGGACTGGGTCAAGCTTGTGGGAATCATTTTCTGGAACACGGTCGTAAATACATCAAGAAGAATTTTAAAAATGTGAATTTCAAGAAGACGGAGAAGAAGATGAGTGTTGTACCTGAATGATTACAGATCCAATAAAGAGTTCAGAGAATTTGGCAGACGAGTACACCAATGCTGTCAATTTCGGCGCGTCAATGACCCTGATTTTTGTTGGACCTTCTAGATCCGATACAAGCAATCTCTCAAGGAAAGGCGCATTCTCAATGACCATAACATGGAACAGCCGGAATGATCTCTTCCCAATTGATTTCTTGTTGCTGGGCCAGCAAGACACATAAATCCATCGGAGATTCGTCGAGGCAATGTGGAGGCTAATGAACCCGTGGATCTGCTCAAGATGAAGGTACTCGAGCGCAGTACAGCTGCGGAGCAGGTGCTCCATAGCCTTCTTCGAGATGAAAACGTCGAAGAGGTCGAGTTGCTTGAGTTGAGGGAGAAGAAGGGCGGGCGTGGAGTTAATCTGGGGAAGATAGCAGGAGCTGAAGCTGGCGCGGCGCAGCGTTGGCGTGAGGCGGAGCGCGGACGGCGGCAGAGAGCGACATCGTCCAGCTTCAAATCTGAGCTCCTCAAGCTGATCTAGGGTCGGGGATAAGAACCACTCGTCGAACTTGGGTTGGACCTTGCAGTTGGTACTGAACATGCGGATGTCAAGGCGTCTGGCTGGCCCAGGGTGCGATGAAAGGATCTTGGAGACTGCGGCCATGCGTTTGCTATCCCCATCGCAGAGGCAGCTGTCGACGGTGAGGTTGAGGGGGACGCAGTGCCAGAGGGGGCGCCACCGCCGGGAGAGCAGGGCGGTCCGCACGGCAGATTTGTTGGGGAGGAGGCTGATGATGACGAGAAGCATGTCATCGGGGAGGCTACTGATGAAGTCCAGGATCGCCGGATGCGGTTTTGGCTCGAGCCGCCTCCGCTTGTTGGATGCCTCGCCGTCCATCTCAACCGGCGGCGACGCCGGTGTACACGTGTGCTGGTGTGTGTTGTGTGCTGGGTGTGCGCAAGTGTGTCCTTCTGTGCATGCCGCCGCGCAGTGGTGAATTGTGCACGAGTGCGTCCTTCGCGCGCAAGAAGTTTGTCCTCAATGCGCCCTCAATATACTAGCGCGGGGTGCTACCCCGAGTGGTTTCAACTTTGTTTACTTCACCGCGTGTCAGATGGGCCTCTAGTTTACATATTTTCACCCACTGCCACATGGGCCAGCACACCAAGATACAGAACACGAGCTGACAACGCAGCATGTGGATTGGTTGACTGGTCAACTAAACAATATACGGAGCTATACGCTGACACAGTGAGCGTATAATCCGTCGGTATAGAGAGTTTGAGTGAGAGGGGAGGCCCGTGATAGATAGCAGAGAGAGAGAAAGAGATACTCCCTCCATTCGATAATGTAGTTACAACATTTTTTTAAGTCAAACTTTTGAAACTTTGACCAAGTTTATAAAGAAATTACTTAAATCTACAATACCAAAGATAAATGATAGTATGAAGTAAGTACATGTTGTGATGAATTTAATGATAGTTCCAGATGTAAATGTTTTTCTCCACATATACTGGTCAAACTTTTCTGAGGTTTGACTTTTCAAAACATCCATATGCTTATGGACGTGACAGAGTCCCTAAGGAGAGAGAGAGAGAGAGAGAGAGAGAGAGAGAGAGAGAGAGTGAAAAAAGTGTGTGTGCGTGTGTGAAAGAGACATGGACAACACACGATAAAATTAGAGAAAAAGCGTGCGTGTCTTATGCAAACATATCACACATGCATCTTCGACAACAGAGGCAAGGTGAGGAGATAGTGTGTGGTTGTTTGGAACCGAGAGAGGAAGACCCCTAGCACGTGGCCAAGAGGGGTCTGACAAACAAGGGAGAGAGGTCGAGAGAAACGTACGGAGAAAATGCAGACATGGGGAGGAGAGAGTGTATGTTTGTCATAGAGAGATCCCCTGGAGATCGTGATGGGACTACATGGGTAGGAGATCGAGTGACAAGGTGTGTGCGCGATAGAAGATGCCCCGAGAGATATCAAGATAGACGTATGGATGGAAGGAGACAATACGCGTGTTCCTGATGGCTAGTAAGAGATAATCATACTTAGGAGGGGGGGTGCTTGCACCTATGGCCTTGTTTGGATACTCTAACTCAGTTAGAGGTTAGAGTTAGATTCATACCCTGAAGTAACCTTGAAATAACTCTAAGTAAAGAGGTGTTTGGATGGCAGGGTTAGATGGAGCGCGGATACGGTGAGGCACCTTCACGGGCGGTGCGAGAGGGAGGGAGGGAGAGGACGAGAAGCTTAGAGGAAGTGGGGAGGGATCTGCTGCGGGGAGAGCGAGAGAAAAAAGTGTTTATTAGTGGTCCCGAGAAGAACTAACCCAAATAAGCACCTCTTCGATGGGTTAGTTTTTTTGGATGGGTTAGATGCATCTAACCTAAACTAACCCTCCTGTTTGGATCTTTTTGGGTTAGTTGACTCCAAACTAACACAAACTAACTCTAACCCACGGATCCAAACCGAGCCTATGATGGAGTGAGGGATTATGGTACTTAGGGGGGTGCGTGTCACATGGAGAGAGAACAAGGGCAGAGAGTGTTGGATGTGTCTATATGTATAGCGCGAGCGAGACATGTGTATGTGTGAACCAGGGAGATATAAGGCCAATTTGGCTTGCATCGTGAGCATCTTTTGCGTGGCCTGGGGTTGTGGCTGGATTTCATGCACGCTTGTTTGGTTGCTACCCTATAAAAAAGAAAGCCCGCCTGGGCTGGGTTCCCTTGCACTTTAATTAGCCTGGCTGAACTCTAGACACTGCAAGTAGCCTGGCCCAAGCGACCGATTTCGAACGCCTGGCCATGCCTGGTCGTGCGGCGACGAGGCTAACAGCAACATGGATGGATATTAGCATTAAATAATTGATGCATGGATTGATTGATGGGACGTTGATGCTTTGCCTGGCCCAGGCATGAACCAAACGCTTTAGCACCACACAAGCCTGGCTAGGCAGAAATATTTTACATCTCATGTCCACACCAGGCAGTACCGGCCGTCAAGGCATGAGGGTCAGGTCACGAACCAAACTGATCAATAAAGTTTGAGAGAGATTGAGGAGCCCCGATAAGGCTGAGTGGCGCGTCAGATAGCTGAGAGGGGGAAAGAGATATTCCATCCGCTCGATAATGCAGTGCATGTAAAAATTTTAGAAGTCAAACTTTGGAAACTTTGATCAGGTTTACGCAAATGTTATTTATATCTACAATATCAAAGATACATCATACAAAACTACATCTCATGGTGAATCTAATGGTATATGTTTGCCGTACTAGATGTAATTGTTTTTCTCCACGTACATGGTCAAACTTTGTGATGTTTGACTTTTCTATAAATCTATATGCTATGGACAGAGGAGAGTGCCTCAGTCGAGACAGATCAAGTGCGTGTGAAGGAGAATGATTAAGTGTGCAAAACGAGTATGTGTGTGAAAGAGAAAGTGACAACAAACGATAAATTAGAGAGATAGTGTGTTTTTTTGTTTCTTATGTGAACATTTCACGCATGCATCTCTGAGATGGAAAAGCGAGGCGAGGACATACACGAAGATAGCTGGTGTGTGATTGTTTGCAACGGAGAGAGACACCCCTGTAGCACATGTCCAATAGAGGTCTGGCCAACAAGGAAAAAAGGTCGAGAGGGACACATGGATGGCATGGACGCATGGGGAGGGAGAGGGGGTGTGTTTGTGATAGAGAGGTCCCCTCGAGATCGTGAGGGGACTATATGGGTGGGAGATCGAGGGAGTGCGTGCGCGATAGAAAGATGCCCCGAGAGAAATCGAGATAGACCATGCACATGTTTGTGATGGAGACTAAGATTAGCTAGTCATATACATATAGGGGGGACTGCGTGTGCCTACAATTGAGTGAGAGACCATCATACTTGGCTAGATCGGCATGAGATTGTGTGTGTGTGTGCGTGTGAGATGGAGAAAGAACGAGGGAGGGAGATAGAGTTTTAGATGGGCCTATCGAGTGCGAGTGAGATATGCATGTGTATGTGTGACCCAGGTGGATGGAGAGTTTGAGAGAGGGGGGGAAGAGCTCCGAGACGACATAGTGGTGCGTGAGAGAGTTACTGGCAAAGAGCCAAGGAATTTGTGTGCGTACGATGAGTGCACCCAAGATATCTAGCTTGGACTAGCTAGAGTATCATACATAGTGTGCGATAGAGACCTATAGATGGTATATATATGAATGCGAACTAGAAAGACCCCCCCCCCACACACACAGAGAGATGGAGAGAAAGGGAGAGGGACCAATAAGGTTTTTGTGTCGGATGCGTGCGATAGAATTGAAGATTGTCGGCGAGAGAGTGAGTGAGAGAGAGAGAGAGAGAGAGAGAGAGAGAACAGGAGTCCGGGAGAGGGGGAGGTCGCGTTTTATGCATCAAAGACTGATATAAACCATGTTTCGATATAAACTTGCATTCAAATATTTAAATTGGAGAACATGTTGTCTGCAATCCACACATGAATGGATATATGCGTATATCAAACAAGTTCATTAATTTGACTTTCAACATGTTCATGGAGTACTATAATACTGTACAACATGCTACTCGATTGAGGTGTTCAATTTTGGATTTAGTTCACTATTTGACCTACTGAATGAGCTAGTTCATTGAATCGAGATATTTCATTTTGGGTTTGATTCGCGTTTTTGAGTGGGTCAACTATTTGTCATATAGTAAATCGCTAGCAACGAGCATGTAAAAACACATTACTCCCGAGCATCATCTCTCCATCTAAAAAAGAAGTGGCAAGCTAATATTTCAAAATTTGATTGGAATCGACTTGGTAAGGTAGACGTGGATGCTCGTTCTCCCAAAATTTAAACGAACCATTAAACATCCTCTCTGCTCGGTGGAATTCGCCCGAGCAAATAAATGGGAGACGCGAAATTACCATCCTATGTGGGACACGCATCAATTGGCCCGTTGTACATCGATGGTAGGTTCGTAACTTCATCCAAGCACGCCTTCTCCTCGGCCGAAATGACATGTGCCAAATAATTCATAAACCATGGTTGGCAAAACACGCTCTCCTCGCCCGAAATAGCTCGCGCCCACTATTTCAAAAACGCTCTCCTCGCCCGAAATCGCTCGCGCCCACTATAGTTCAAAACACGCCCTCCTCACCCAAAATTGCTCCCGCCCACTATTTGGGGAGAAGCAAAGTTACTCTACTATCCCCGACCCTTAGTACACAGACCAAAGCCGAGAAGCCTATAGGCAAGGGTAGAACTGTAACTCCCCCTCACATTTCAGACAAATGCGTCCGTAAGACATGGTTCCACTCCCATCCCAAT